>NC_068358.1:127501156-127633656 GCF_020536995.1 Dreissena polymorpha
AAATCGATTTAAATTCCTAAAGTTTGGGACTGACTGTTCAATCGCCGTAACCAAATGTTGAATCCGTTTGTATTGCACGTAGTATCGTGTATTGTATAGGCAATCGTTACATAAATTAATAGTGGAGGTTATCAAAACAATCTCTCCTAGGTTTCTTTTTTTTTTCTATAATATACTTGGTGTAACAACACGTTATCACAATTGACCAGTTATTTTAATAAGTAAGCAACATTTGCACAAATGCCTTTAATTAAAAACCTGTTTGAATACAGTTTAGAAAAATCACTTTTTATTCCAAATACAGGGAGGAGGGCTCCAAATGACGTTCAACTGTAAGTACCTACGTAACTTGCTTATTTTTATTTGTTCAAATTTGAGTTTGAATATAAAATGGTTTATAATTTTATTCAGATATTCGTATTCGATAACAGTATATAGTTTACAATGTAATGATAACTGCATTTTCTCATGTTTAGGAATCAACTTCAATCATCGAATAATTCCCAAGGTGAGTAGATGTCATTCCAGTAACAAGTTATTTTTAGTAAAATTAAAACCAAACGTCATTTCATAAATGATATATGCCTAAGATCATTTGTTAAATGATGTATATGGCGGTTCACGAAATGGGTTCACTTAATACAACGTTCAATTGCCTCGGACTGACTGTTCAATGGCCGTAACCAAATTTTGAATCCGCTTTTTCTGTAAATGTTTGTATTGCACGTAGTATCGTGTATTGTATAGGCGATTGTTACTTGAATTAATAGTTGAGGTTATCAAAACAATCTCTCCTTGGTTTCTTGTTTTTTCTATAATAAACTTTGTGCAACAACACATTATCACATTTGACCAGTTATTTTTAAAAGTGTGCAACATTTTCATAAATGACTATAATTAAAAAACCTGTTTTAATATAGCTTAAAAAAAATACTTTTAATCCCAAATACAGGGAGGAGGGCTCCGAATGACGTTCAATTGTAAGTACCTACGAAACACGCTTATTTTTATTTGTTCAAATTGGAGTTTGAATATAAAATGGTTTATAATTGTATTCAAATATTCGTTATCGATAACAGTATATAGTTTACAATATAATGTTAACTGCATTTTCTCATGTTCAGGAATCAACTTCAATCATCGAATAATCCCCAAGGTGAGTGCTTGATGTCATTCCAGTAACAAGTTATTTTAGTAAAATTAAAACCAAACGTCATTTTATAAATGATATATGCCTAAGATCATTTGTTAAATGATGTATATGGCGGTTCACGAAATAGGTTCACTTAATACAACATACACATACTTTTTGTCACAGTGTAATAAAACAGCAACACGTGTATTAACATCAAAGATGTGTTGTAACCCTTAAAGACATCTAATGACAAGTTTGATATATTTATTGTTTTAAATTTGAACTGAAAATCTAAGATGATAATGTTGTTATTTTTATAACACATGTATGTTTGTGGTTAATATCGAGTACAGTGTATCGGTGTGTTTAACAATAAATCGATTTAACATGCGAAAGTTTCGGACTGACTGTTCAATGGCCGTAACCAAATTTTGAATCCGTCTTTTCTGTTAATGTTTGTATTGCACGTAGTATCGTGTATTGTATAGGCGATTGTTACTTAAATTAATAGTGGAGGTTATCAAAACAATCTCTCCTAGGTTTCTTGTTTTTTTTTCTTTTAAATACTTTGTGTAACAACACATTATCACATTTTACCAGTTATTTTAATAAGTAAGCAACATTTGTATAAATGCCTTTAATAAAAGAAACTATTTCAATACAGTTAAGAAAAATCACTTTTTTATTCCAAATACAGGGAGGAGGGCTCCGAATGACGTTCAATTGTAAGTACCTACGAAACACAATTATTTTTATTTGTTCAAAGTGGAGTTTGAATATAAAATGGTTTATAATTGTATTCAAATATTCGTTATCGATAAAAGTATATCGTTTACAATAAAATGGTAACTGTATTATCTCATGTTCAGGAATCAACTTCAATCATCGAATAATCCCCAATGTGAGTGCTTGATATCATTCCAGTAACATGTTATTTTTAGTAAAATTAAAACCAAACGTCATTTCATAAATGATATATGCCTAAGATCATTTGTTAAATGATGTATATGGCGGTTCACGAAATGGGTTCACTTAATACAACATACACATACTTTTTGTCACAGTGTAATAAAACAGCAACACGTGTATTAACATCAAAGATGTGTTGTAACCCTTAAAGGCATCTAATGACAATTGTGATATATTTGTTGTTTTAAATTTGAACTGCAAATCTAAGTTGATAATGTTGTTGTTTTTAAACACTATTGTGTTTGTGGTTAATATCAAGCTCAGTGTATCGGTGTGTTAAACAAAAATCGAGAAAAAAGTTTCGGACTAACTGTTCTATTGCCGTTATCCAATTATTTATCCGTGTTTTCTGTTAATGTTTGTATTGCAAGTAGTATCATGTATTGAAAATGCGATTTTTGCATAAATGAATAGTGGAGATTATCAAAACAATCTCTCCTAGGTTTCTTGTTTTTTCTATAATATACTTGGTCTAACAACACATTATCACATTTGACCAGCTTTTTTATTCAGTAAGCAACATTTTCATAGTTAAGAAAAATCATTTTTATTCCAAATACATGGAGGATGGCTCCGAACGCCGTTCAATTGTAAGTACCTACGTAAAACGCTTATTTATGTTTGTTCAAAATGGAGTTTTAATATAGAATTGTTAACACTTTTTTTCAAAAAAACGTTATAAATTACAGTATATAGTTTAAAATAAAATAATAACTGCATTTTGTCATGTTCAGGAATCAACTTCAATCATCCAAAAATCCCCAAGGTGAGTGCTTGATGTCATTCTAGTAACAAGTTATTTTTAGTAAAATTAAACTCAAACGTAATTTCTTAAATGATACATGCTTCATTTGATAAATGGTGTATATGGCGGTTCACACAATTGGTTAACACAATACAGCATACACATAGTTTTTTTCACTGTGTAATAAAACAAAAACACATGTATTAACATGGAAGATGTGTTGTAACCCTTTAACGCATCTTTGTGATATATTTATTGTTTCAAATTTGAACTTCAAATCTAAGATAATAATATTGTGCGTTTTTAACACGTCAGTGTCTGTGGTTAATATCGAGCTCAGTGTCTCGGTGTGTTTAACAATACATCGATTTAAATCCCGAAAGTTTCGGACTGACTGTTCTATTGCCGTTACCAAATTTTAAAGCCATGTTTTCTGTTAAAGTTTGTATTGCACGTAGTATCGTGTAATGTATAGGCGATTGTTACATAAATTAATAGTGGAGGTAATCAAAACAATCTCTCATAGGTTTCATGTTTTTTTTCTATAATATACTTGGTGTAACAACACATTGACACCTTTGACCAACTATTGTATTTCGTAAGCAACATTTTTTCTTTATGACTATAATTAATAAACATCTTTAATATAGAAAAAACACTCTTTTTATTCCAAATACAGGGAGGAGGGCACAGAATGACGTTCGATTGTAAGTTCCTACGAAACACGCTTATTAATGTTTGTTCAAATTGGAGTTTGAATATAAAATAGTTAACAATGGTATTCAAATATTCGTTATCGATAACAGTTTATTAATGTATATAGTTTACAATTTAATGATTTTACTGCATTTTCTCATGTTCAGGAATCAACTTCCATCATCGAATAGTACCCAAGGTGAGTGCTTTATATCATTCAAGTACCAAATTATTTTAGTAAAATTAAACCCAGACGTCATTTCTTAAATGATATATGCTTAAGATCATTTTTTAAATGATGTATATGGCGGTTCACGCAATGGATTCACTTAATACAACATACACATACTTTTTGTCACAGTGTATTAAAACAAAATCACACGAAAGAGTTGTTTAAACCCTAAAACGCATTCATTGACAGTTGTGGTATATTTTATTTCCCAAATTTAATGAAAACAGTTTATTCATTTTAAATTGATGCTCGATGACGCCCATGACAACATTATCAAATTTTGTTATCGATGTAGTACGAAAGTACGACATGCAAGTGGAGACACAAAACGCAGAGGACAAAGAGGAGGAAAATGACAACAACGAGGTGGAAAATTCCTCAGACTTCTTAATTTAGGAGAATTACAGTCAAGGGGAGAAAAACAAGGAGTACGTAAACGAAGAGTTCTATTGTGTAGTTGAATATAGTAAACGTAGGGGAATTACGTACAAAAGGCATTTTATAAGCGCTTGAGTTCTGTTAGTGCCGAATGTCCAATGCCCAAATATACATGTTAGTTTTGAAAATGTTAATACTTACACCCATCATAAGGCATGCTTTATGAAAATAAACGTCCGAGAAATAAACTGCTTGATTTGAGCATTTTCGGGACAAAGCGGTAACGCACAAAAGAAGGTCGTAATCATATTACATGCCGTCAATTGGTGTTTATGGTATTCGTAAATTTTGTATGGCAAATTCTTCAGTTTATTGTCTTTTTAATATAAAGATAGAATATTTTGAGGAAACCGTACGCTTCAAAAGATTATCTGTCGATAATGTCAAGCACGTTTATTTGCTCGGCACGAATACATATACCACTAGCCAATGTTAATGGTTCAGGATTTTTAAATAGATTTTCAAACTTATAACACTCTATATTCTATCACTAGTCTATGAACATTTTTATATGCAATTAGCGAGCCTCTGCGAGAATTAAAACGAAATTCATATAGTAAGATATGACAAGTTGTAGTTGTGTAAGCTTTTAAAGACTTTTACGTCAATTGATGATTAATTTATCATTTCGCTAAAAGAGCACCATGATCTTGGTTATTCAAACAATAAGAATCTTATGGAAACACTAACTGTTGTCTTATATATGTCATGGAAGAAAACAAATCACAACATTTTTGTGATGTTCGTATTGCAAAAGACACTAACAAAAGTTTGTTTTTAAAACTTTTAATGTTATTTAACATAGAAATTTCGAAATGCGATGTTATTGTTTCTTTATATTTCTTTGTCTTAACTATTTGAGGCGAGCATATTATTTATGACCGTAAAGTTATGTTATACAATGTTAAAATCTAAATTTCGTTCCAAGTATATTTCTGAGGTAAGAATGTTAGTTTTTGCCGGTTTTGTTACTCCTGATGTAAAAGATGAATGGTGTACTATTATGTTGTGTCTGCTCGAATAAACTAGTCGCTAAAGTGTTTTGTTTTCCTATTTGAATATTGTATCCATTATACTGTTTTATATTGTATAGCTTTTTTCCTATTTAAATATTATAGCCACTAAAGTGTATTATATATTATAGCTATTGTCCTATTTCAATATTGAAACCATTATATTGTATTATATTATAAAGCTTTATTTCTAATTGAATGAGTTGACTTTGAAATATATGCAGAAGTAGTGTGGTACTTATCATTATTGTTGTTAACTTACGTTATGCGGATGTTTGTGAAACTTCAATAAGCCTGTTTGTACATAGACGAATAGTTTCCATATTTTTAACAATGATTACAAAAAGGTAATCACAGTATAAATAAACAAGCACAGTATTACAGTTCAATATACACCGTGTACTATTTTTGAAATTTCTATGCTTAAGAAGGAATGACAATTTCATCTATGAGCCTTAAAGGATCATTGGCTTTTCACCATGTTTTGGCCTCAAAGTTTTGCATTTCTTTTGTTATTCTGTATGTCTTATATACTTCTTAGATTTTGAAAAACAAATATCTAGTTCTATTTAAATGTATGTATGTTATGTTTTATTAAGCAGTGTATCAATCGTTTGCTTGCAGCATTTCTTCTGACTTGATAACAATTATGTTTTTGAGCATATGATAGACTTTTGATGTATTTGTTGATGAACATCAATTTTGAATGCAAGTGTAGCAATCTTATGAAGCAACCATGTCTCAAAAACTTTGTTCCCATTATTCACCTGATTAAGATTTTTTTATAAATATTTGTACGAATATGAATGTTTGGTTCGCCGTATACAATATCATAAACACCCTGTTTTAAGTATCTACCGTATTATTTGTGTGAGTTTTGTGAAGTTTCATAATTAATGATTTGCATTGTATCTCTGAAACACATTTTTATTCTTAATAAACATATTATAATTACATGAAGCATGAAAGATTCGCCTCGAAAATTAAATGTGTTTTATGCATGTACGTATTACGAAATATATTGAAATAGACGTAAGTGAACATAATTATAAAGTGAGACATGAACGTCTGAAGCATTTTTTTAAAACAAGATTCTAATTTGTAATTGTTTATGATTCATTCGCTAAGCAAATCTTAAATGATAATTTCTGCATTGTTTATGTTTGTTTTTATATCAGTATTTTGGATAAAAATTTGCAAAATTCTGTATATTTAAATATTAAATTCATCTTCTTTTAAAAGTATTCACCCCATTCTTTTCAATATTTCTTTTCCATAATTGATCTGTACCTGTAGTTAATTTGTTTTTGTCTATTTGAATGTTTATCGAATTTTTTGATAGCGTGTGTTATGTCATATTACTGTAAACAATGCACATCTTTGTAAACCTACATCATGATATAAGAGTGAGCTATGCTTTGTATGCTGCATTGTATGTATGAAAATAAAATCATTCGCCATTAAAACAACTGTTTATGCATTTGTATTGTTTTGACACGATTCTTGTTAATTACGCCTTCCTCAGAGAATAGCTTACGACAACTTCTCTTGGTGAATCTATTGTAACTTCAACGGGCTCGTTTTTGCTTGTATTTTTTTTTATAATATGTTTGCTTTATGAATTATGACTATAGTTCCCGTTTAGTTTTGCCCTATTTATTTAACTCAAATGCATCTAAAGACACAGGCTTATTATGACGATCTCAAGTCCATTTCCTGGTATTTGGTGTCTTTGGGGGAGATCTTAAGAACGCTCCCTAAGTTGGGATCGAACCCGTTACCTCCCGGACGTTAGGCAGACGCCATGTCCATTACACCACGGCGACTTTAGTCCGCGTTCGGTCTTCACAATACAAGTGCTATATTTTTAGTCCGCGTTCGGTCTTCACAATACAAGTGCTATATTTATTATGTTCCATTCTTTATTCGATATATTTTTAACAGCAAATAACAGAACAGAAAACAGCATAATTAATCTTGTCTTTTTTTCCATTAATATATTGTGCACGTGAGATATTATACAGTTGTAATATGATTTGCAAGGCATGCATCGTGTTATTAATATGCTAAGGTTTTATTTCTTACATCATTACAATAAACCAGAACGGATTGCCCTTTTATACGTGGGACCCTCCAAAATAATGTAGGTTTGTTTTCGTCGATTTTACTTTCATAAAATTCGATACAGATGTCGAAATGGTTGAGTATATGTTCTTGCGTGAATTCGTGCTATCTTCACTGCAACTCGGAATTTCAACTTAATCATACAAAAACGAAATACAAATCCTCTCCGGCAAATCTTGCAATTATGCAATAGGCTAACACCAATAAACTTCATGTAAAGACTGCAAATCGCTTGCCTGGCCTGTGCACAAAGATCAAACGTCAGTTTAACGCCTTTGGTTGAAATGTCAGCTTTGGACATACAACAGCTTTCCGGACTGTTTGCCGGGTAATATAAACCTTCCACAATCGTCAGGTTCACACGTACAAGAATTCCATAGTGTGGGCATAATGCAGTTATTTTTTCTAATCGCAACTTAATTCATCAAGTTATTTTTAATTAACCAATCGTAAATATACAGTATGGCATTACGACATGTCTAAGCCTCTATGCGCTAATAGCTGATAAGCGCGTGCGTGATTCGATTTGTCGTTGGTTGAATTTAGACAACATTCGGATCACAGCTAGCGCTTGTTAAAATTTTAAGCGTTGAGGCGATTTTAATTGTGCTTAAATCGCCCAGGAAAAAGCTTGATTTAGAGATTACATATTGGATGAGAGATCTAAGTTTCTAGTTCAAAGGTCAAATTTGAGTTCAAAGGTCAAATTTGGATCTGTTTATAGCCAGCTCGAAGAGCAAGCCCCAGGCTTGCTCGAGGCGAGCTATACGGTAACAGGAGTATTTGACTGTGTAGGTTGTTGTTTTAAAAAGTCTGGTATCTGCGCGCGCAATATCCGAACCGGAAACCGGAACTGGAAATTTTCGAAGTTAATAACCGGCGTCTACTGATTGATCATAATGATAAAATAGATAAAAATGATCAAATTTACGGCTTTTAAATATTCTCAAATTCTTCTCTGTATTTATTGTGACTGTATTTCGAATAACGCATCAGCATTCTTCGTGTTAAACAGTTGTCTCCATTCCGGGAGTTCTCCGTTCGATGAGGTTAGCCGTATTTGTAAAGAGTTAGACACTCGCTCATACACAACTACAAGAGTTAGGAGCATTGTCGCAAGGGATGTCGCAAAGTCGTTTGCATTGAACATCAGAGTCCAAAAATGACAAGAGTTAGAAAAAGCAATGCTTTAATTGTGTTTCACGGTACCAGCAGTCAATAATACTTCATTTATTCATAGTCAAAATGACAAGAGTTTGAAGAAACATATCGTTGAATTGTGTTTTAGGCCACGAGCAGTCAATATACTTTATATATTCACATGCAAAATGACAAGAGCTAGAACAAACACATGCTTTAATTGTGTTTCACGGTGCCAGCAGTCAATATACTTCATTTATTCATATGCACAATGACAAGAGTTATAAAAAACACATGCTTTAATTGTGTTTCACGGTGGCAGCAGTAAATATACTTCATTTATTCACATGCAAAATGACAAGAGCTAGAAAAAACATATCGTTTAATTGTGTTTCACGAGGCAAGCAGTCAATTTTCTTCATTTATTCAAATGCAAAATGTCAAGAGCTAGAAAACACATGCTTTAGTTGTGTATCACGAGGCCAGCAGTCAATAATACTTCATTTATTCATATGCAAAATGACAAGAGTTAGAAGAAACATATCGTTTAATTGTGTTTTAGGTCACGAGCAGTCAATATACTTCATTTATTCACATGCAAAATGACAAGAGCTAGAAAAAGCACATGCTTTAATTGTGTTTCACCTTGCCAGCAGTCAATATTTTTCATTTATTCACCTGCACAATGACAAGAGCTAGAAAAAACATGCTTTAATTGTGTTTCACGAGGCCAGCAGTCAATATACTTCATTTAATCACATGCAAAATGACAAGCTAGAAAAAGCACATGCTTTAATTGTGTTTCACGGTGCAAGCAGTCAATATATTTCTTTTATTCACATGCACAATGACAAGAGCTAGAAAAAGCACATTCTTTAATTGTGTTTCACGGTGATAGCAGTCAATATACTTCATTAATTCACATGCACAATGGCAAGAGCTAGAAAAAACAAATGCTTTAATTGTGTTTCACGGTGCCAGCAGTCAATATACTTCATTTATTCACATGCACAATGACAAGAGCTAGAAAAAAACGCATGCTTTAATTGTGTTGCACGAGGCCAGCAGTCAATATACTTAATTTATTTACATGCAAAATGACAAGAATTAGAAGAAACATATCGTTTAATTGTGTTTCACGAGGCCAGCAGTCAATTTACTTCATTTATTCAAATGCAAAATGACAAGAGCTAGAAAAAACACATGCTTTAGTTGTGTTGCACGAGGCCAGCAGTCAATATACTTCATTTATTCACATGCAAAATGACAAGAGCTAGAAAAGCCATGCTTTAATTGTGTTTCACGGTACCAGCAGTCAATAATACTTCATTTATTCATATTCAAAATGACAAGAGTTAGAAGAAACATATCGTTTAATTGTGTTTTAGGTCACGAGCAGTCAATATACTTCATTTATTCACATGAAAAATGACAAGAGCTAGAAAAAGCACATGCCGGTAGGCGGTAACCCTAGGTCTATTTGATTATGTTTGCATGTTGTTTTGTTTTGTGCAATGCTGTTTTTTATCGTGCAGTGCGGTTTTGGCCATTGGTCACTTGCGATAAATAAAGGACCACATGCTAGTGTATAATGAGAGAGCAATACTGCAATAGTTTCAATAATATACAATATAATGGAAGGTCGCGGTGGTGTAATGGATTTAGTGTCAGCCCAGCGCTCGGGAGTTCGTGGGTTCGATCCCTTCTCGGGGAGCGTTCTCATAATCTCCTCCATAGATACCAAGTACTGGTTCTTCCCATGAAACGGACTCGAGAGTGTCTCAATAAGCCTTAGGCTTTTGATGTAATCGAGCTAAAATAAATAGGCTTAAACTAGTTAAAACATTAACTTATGTAATTGATATCATCGGGCAAATGTATGAAGCCGTTTCACGATGGAAGTAATTAGTAAGCTTTAATTACGCCTTTGAGAGCAAAGTTAAATAGTTATGTTTCGGTCGTCCTAAAGGTAATGACGTAATGCATTTTCGGTCATATTATGTACCGTAGTGATGTTACACATACTGATACATGTAGGGGAATGTTGCAAACATTGAATATAAAATTGTTCAAATTGATCTTACTTAAGAAAACTTTAACAAACTGCTCAATTTTTTATTATTTATTCGGTTACAAATCATCCGATCATTATGTTTTACAAGGTTGCAATAAGTGAGCAAATACGTTTTTAAAGTTTAAAAGACATACTCATAAATACATACTCAAGACACAACAGTGATTCACTATAGCAAACATATATGAATAATTTATTTATAAATCTTTAATTATACAAAAACAATACATAATACAAAAGGCTGTCACATACATGTAATGCTCGAGGAATGGGCTTTGTCACAGATATTGGCTGTACAAGTTCAAACTGGTTGGAATATGAAACATATGTAAGGGCTTTTTTATCATCAAAATGCAATAAAGCTACCTTTGCAATTCAGTAGAAACGAAAGTTTGTATGAATTTTGCAAAAAACTTCATAGAGAAATAACTCATGAGTGGAGGAAGGGAACTACTCATGTTAACATGCATTTTTAAATAGGTGATCAAATAATCCAAAATGGGCATTGTTTGTCCACCTGATAATTGTACATGATGCATATGCCAATTTTTAAGATTTTGTGTTTTCAATCATCAACATTTTAATTTGTGCGTACATGTATTAATGAATATTTTTAGTATTTTACGCAAATATGCATCTTATCTGGACAAATTTTGCCTTTAAAATCCGATATCAATGATGGATATAAAGGCATAATTTGTTTGCGTCACTGTTAATTTAACAAGACTCAGCAGTGGGGAGGCTTACGACTATTGGCTTTGTATGATTCACAAAGCATTGTTGATATTTAATCATGCCACAAACAAAATACATTCGAAAGTAAAATCCATTCCAGAGATGTATATTATATCGATTTACGTTTCCGGAAGCGACTGCATTGCAATATTGAAGGGATATATATTTTATCAAATCAATTTAATATAAACCGTTTAGGGAGTCAGTTTGGCAATTTTATCTGTAGAGCAATACCTGCTTGCATGACAACCAGATCTTGGTCATGTATTGGCCAATGACTGGCCAAACATCTGAATGCTGCAAGGTATCTAATCCAACATCAAAATCAGCTTCTGTAGGTGAAGACAATAACTTTTGCAGCTGATTAAAAACTGCTCCTTTCTGGCCCACTTTGTTCTCTTTTAGCCATCTGCTCCAAGACTGTGCTCGATGGAAGTCGCAGAGAAGTCCAGCTGCTTCTATTGAAAAATTAGCAACAAGCCCATAAGCCACATCGCTCATCTAATCACTAATGTGGTTTGGAAGATTTTGTTGCTCCTGGTACCTCTGTTTCACACAAATTCGTAGCAATCTTGCTAACACAAGAATAAACAAGAAATGTTTGTGAAACATGCATGCCCCATCCCCCCCCCAAAAAAAAAAACAACAACAAACTTAAGATAAAAGTGTCAAACGAGTACTTAATTTATCACTCAACACACAATTTTCATATCATAGAAATGTATTAAAATTGGGCATTGTGACCTTCAACTTCTTGTCTGCTATTTTTGAACAGCAACATCATTTTTCGTACAGCTATATTAACATGATTGCAAACTGTGTACAGCTTTATCGCCGTGACAGAAAATTCCTAAACAATGGGGGAGACATAATGCGTTTGCCCCGTTAAACAAGCTCTAGATAATTAATTTATAGAAATTATATGCCTCTGTCATTTTGCTTTGCATTCCCATACCCTCTTAACTCATGCCACTTTCTGTGAAATAACAAATTTCTCACTTTCTTCGGAAGCCTTTCCACTCATTAAATAATTAACAAAACCCACCAGGAAACAATGAGCGCATGGCATTCATCTCTCTCTCATCCATGTCTGTCATGAAATGCTTAGGGCTCCAATTCGGATTTTGGTCCTTAATGATCTGAAGGGCCTTTTGCTCAGGCATGGAATTCTCCTCTTCTGGAATGAAGCAGGCCACCACCTGGTAGTCGAAGTTGGTTTTTTACCACCAGGAAGAAAAGTGGCAAGAGATACTTGGTGGTCCTGTAGGTGGCATCTAGAAGCGTCATTGTGTTGCCATACCGTTCCAACAGAGTTTTCATACCACACGACTGGTACACAAACAGGAACTTCTGCTGCAAAATAATTGAAACATCATAATTTAAGGTACATCTTGTATTTGTAACACAACTCCAATTAACACAGGCTTTCAACTGGTTATATTAAGATCGCCGTGGCGTAGTGGATATGGTGTCCGCACAGGCAAATCTGGGACGACACTTTCCGCTTTCATTGATTTTTTCGTTTTAAGGAAGTCTCCTGTGAACAAAAATCCAGTCTAGACGGAAAGTCTCGTCCCCGATAAGCCTGCGTGGACTGCACAAGCTAATATGGGACGATAGTTTACGCATATGCATTAAGCCCTGTTTTCCCAGAGCGAGGCTCATATGATGGTTTACATTCAGTTTAAAGTTCATGAAACTTAAAACACAAATTACTGAGAAACATCTCGGGACAGACGTATGCCTCAATTTCAATCAATTAAGGGGCCATAACCCTGGACTTTCCTAGCCGAACCCGTCGAACCATCCTCTTGCACTACTGCAGCATGATCAAATATCACTCAATGGTTTAGGAGATGTGGGAAACTGTTGCCTTCAAAAATGTATTTTTGGATCCTGTGAACTACTTCTTCAGTGGACCGGAATGATTGATGATAGCTTTTAGGGCTACCCCTACGAATCATTCCTATAAAGTTTAAGCATATTGCTTTATGAGGAGATGTTGTTTAAAGATAGTAAATACGTTTCCACATAACATGTATTTATAGCTCCATATTGTAGGGGTCCTTTCAAGGATCATTCCTGTGAGGTTTCACCATCATTCGCCCACTGGGTTAAGAGATATCTTAGAAAAAGTACGGACAAAAAAAGACTAAGGCCGGTCACAAAAGCTAATCCGGAGCACAGAGTGATGGTGTGAGCTATCAAGAGGAATTGTTGAAGGCCTGTAAACAAGCATGCGCCAGTTGGGGAATAAATTTAATTAACATGTAAGCATTGTAAACCAAATTCGTATTACATTGTACTCTTATATATAAACAAGAGGGACCTATATCGCTCACCTGAATTTTTTTCTACAGACTGGAACTCTATTCCTTGCCGCTTCAAAGTAGATTTTTTAAGTTTCAGTTTCAACTACAAACATGTTGGGACACATTTGCGCCTGGTGAGGGCAACATTTTGATATCAGAAATCTAGTTTAAACAATCTTGATACAGGTCCACTAGATGATGTTTCATGCCAAATATCTTTGCTCTATAGCTTTTTTAAGTTCTCTCCATATAGATATATAGTGCAAACACATTTGCCACAGGGGTGGGGCAAATTTTGAAACCATGGGCATATACGAAATGTCTTTTGCGATATGATTACTAAATATATATGGAATGAAACATGTTGGAAAGGAAAGCAAATATTTAGATCATTTTTTACAAGAACAATTTTTATGTGAAGATTTTGCAACCAATTTACTACTTCCTTTATTGATATTTAAGGTGTAAACATGCATATTAAAAGTGGCCATTAACACAAATAAAAAACAATGTGTCCAAAAACAATAACGAAATATTAAGACATTTTAACATAGGAGGAATTTCAATTTGCTTCTGCAGACTATATATTATGGTTATTTTTATGTACCAAGTAAGTGAAGAGAACTACTGCTGGCACATCTTCTAGACAATGGATCTTCTTACTTCAGTTACATAAAAACAAAGTATCTTCGGATACCTTGCCTAAACATTTTATTCATTTTTAAAATATGTTTAATTATGAAACTCCAGAGACATTATCAATCAATATAAAACAGTGTTGGCACATTCTCAAAGCCAACACTTACAAGTATCCACGTCTTTGCTGTTTTCACTGTAATCCTTTGACTTCTATGTTGGCATATATCTTATCTACATTAGAAGTTCCTAGTTTCCTTCCATTTCCTTTCTATAGTGTGAAGATGTAATTTGTTTATCCAAGAATCCAAAAGAGACTAATATTCCCAGTATCCTGACTATACAGTAATAGTGTCATTATGTCTATTAGTGATTCCTCGTATCCTTCTATTTTGGTTTCATGTTTTCCATTATTCTATCTTTTGGTTTTTCATACTTTAACACCAAGTTAAATATGTCCTTGCAATGTGGCGCTTACTTGTCACCTTCTGGCTGCAGCATATATTCTGCCATCATTGTTAGTTGGTAAATTAGGCGTTGATGTACCTCATTTACTGTGAATTCGAGTATTGGTCTGCTTCTGTATTTTCATTTTATTAATATTCTGCTTTAACTATGTTGGGTCAGGCTCTTAATTCCTGTCGGCGGAATGACATATCAGCATCCTCCTGCATCATGTACACTCAGTGACCCTGTGATTATCCTCCTTTCATCCTCCTCCTGTGATTATCCTCCTTGCATCCTCCTCCTGTGATTATCCTTCTTGCATCCTCCTTCTGTGGTTATCCTCCTTGCATCCTCCTCCTGTGATTATCCTCCTTGCATCCTCCTCCTGTGATTATCCTTCTTGCATCCTCCTCCTGTGATTATCCTACTTGCATCCTCCTCCTGTGATAATCCTCCTTGCATCCTCCTCCTGTGATTATCCTTCATGCATCCGCCTCCTGTGATTATCCTCCTTGCATCCTCCTCCTGTGATTATCCTCCTTGCATCCTCCTCATGTGATTATCCTTCTTGCATCCTCCTCCTGTGATTATCCGCCTTGCATCCTCCTCCTGTGATTATCCTCCTCCTGTGATTATCCTCCTTGCATCCTCCTCCTGTGATTATCCTCCTTGCATCCTCCTCCGTTGATTATCCTCCTTGCATCCTCCTCCTGTGATTATCCTCCTTGCATTTTATTTCACCCATTTAGCAGTTGAAACTGAATGTGTAAATTAACAAGTAACATTGAATCGAAAGACAAAACTATAAACTGCATGTTAAACACAGCAAAAATACCTCCTTTTCTCCTTTTTTCTCAGGAAAACAACATATCCAGCATTGTTTTGTTTCCATCTATTCAGCTGTTTCAACAGATCAAACACACAATACGTGTACGAGTACAATATGACGATTACAACAGACTTGCATTTACATAACAGCTGCCACAATTACCTAAGGCTGGTTGTAATGAAGTGCAAATCTGCTTATTGATCACTTCCACTTTCACTGAAATTCAATCTGAACACACACAGAAGTGTTGTTTTCATTGCTGAGTGTCGTACATCATTCATTTGCCAAAAGCCATGCATCACTCAAAGTGATTGAACATTTGAAACAACTGCATCGCAATGGACATTCACAATCTTCATCCACCATTGGTTCACTGTAGTTTTAATGGTGCAGAAGAAAAAATGTCAGTACTTTAACAAGAGGTCAGGGGACATGGGTCGCTCACAATGCAAATTTTGGAAAAGAAAGAAAGATGTTTACTATATACATTTAAGGAACACACATTGGTCTCATGGCAGGGTATATTTTAACAACTGAGGCATTATTTAAAGAAACATTCTTAATGTCTACTGGACAATGTTTTATACAAAATAAACATGCTTTAGGCCTTAGGGCTATGGAGAATTTTTAAATATTTGCAATTGACATATTGGAAAAACACATTTGTTCCCAGTGTGGGGCTAATTTTTTACCCCTGGAGCATCATTGGAACTTGGTAGAGGTCCACTAGACAATGTTGATTTCGCAGTCAGTAACAAAATCCTACTCTTACAAAGCCTTCAAGATTTGTTTCATTGTCTATGCTTGTCTGTTTTATTTTCTCTGCCTTTCGCATGTGGTTCCGAATCGTGGAACGATTTGGAAAAACCCCTTGCTTGTTGGTGCTGGGGTAACATTTTCTGTTTCCATAACATGACTTCGGAGGCGCCGCTCCATTTCGTCTGTGTTTGACACCCCTTCGTCAACCAATTCGTTTATCTTATTAACAAGTCCCCGGTCAATATTTTGACTCAGGCCTGAAGACTAAATAGTAAATATAAACCGATAAATATATAAACACAAAATGACAATATATTAGTTGCCCACCTTCGACCTTAAGTGCATAGTGCAGGTAGGGTGGGGCAAAATGTCCAAGGGACATTTGAACAATCATGGTAAAGGTCCACCAGACGGTGTTTCATGCCAACTAGGCATGCTCTAGGCCTTGCGGTTTCGGGACACATAGCATTTTTACAGTTGGTATTAAGTATATATGGTTATTCAAAAATTGTATCGTATTGCAGATCAGTCCTGGTTCAATGAAGTGGGACCGTTGTTTTTCAATGGACTGGAACCATTTTTAAACTTAACCAATATATCATTAAACAAACATTTTCACTGGGAAATCTTTTTTTTTCATATTTTAATGTGTTCACAAGCCATATAGTGATGAAGGACAATGCACGAAGCACAACAGATAAAGGTCCCAATCACATAAGCTCTCCATGAGCATTTAAGTGCACAGGTAAGCTTAAAAGGGCAATAAACTAAAATATATTTCAACTTACGGAATGCCATTTGCAAGCCTGACACAAATTTGTTAACACACAAGAAACTCTATATTTATATTTAAGTAGCGTCTCAAACATAAACACAAGGGTTCTGAGGGAGTTCTAGTTCATAAAAAATTTGGGCCATACAAAGTTGGTTCAATTAATGTGTTGCCTTCTTATGAGTACTGCCAATCTATATCCGTGAACCACATTGTAGTATGCTTAATTCCTTACTTATACATAAGTTGGGCAATGTTATTTTGTCATAATAACAAAACACTAGTTAATAAATAATAAGAACTTATGTCAATTTCAGATGTTTTGAAATATACTTGATGGAAAGGTATATTACCGGTAATACAGATTTTCATCACAATGCTTACAATGCCTGTTTCGTGATGCTTGTGCTTTTCCAGGTCTGGTACACACATGAAGTAGCAGCATGAATACACTCCTGTCGCAGCAAGGTCAAACAGAGATGCTGCCAGTTCTGCCTTAGTGTTATCCTGTATGGGCTAATATTTACACAAAAACTTTCCTTACACTTTTTTGTTTCATTTGGAATAATACATTGGGGTAAATCATATATGCTAGCAATTCTTTTGAACGTTTACAATTCCATACATTATTAATTATAATAATGAAAATTCCACATGTACAATATTAACTTAAATGTAGGAGTAAAGCAGAACTTTTAAGCCTTTTTTATGGCATGGTCAACATACCTTGAATGCATATTTGTATAAGTTATATTGAAACCATAACTACCAATTAATTATGTTTCCCTTACAAATGCATTTTCTATGCAATGTAGATTGCATTATTGTGTTTTCCATTTTCCTAAGTGATGTCAATTTAGATTTGAAATGAAATAAATATGATTGTGATTGTTTGCAATAGGGATTTGCATACTTAGAACAGAGCTCTCCTTTTCTGTATATTTTAAAAAACTTGATTATTCAATGATTTTCAAATTTAGACAACAAAGTTTTAATAATTATTTTGACAGCAAGTGTTCCAATCCGGCAAGTTGATTTTGTTTAAATTTTCAAGGTACCACAAATTAGTGTTGGCAGCGCAAAATCTCTTGCACACCAGTAAAAAAACATTTGCCTCTGTAGTAGGTTCAGGGACATACATAAACAAACAGATATGTAAATTATGCTTCTATTAGCTGAAGAAGTATCCACAATTTTCATACATTGGTATTCAATGTTGAATTAGTGTTGTTTGTTCCATATGTCACTTTGTCGAAAATGAACAGACAGTAAAACAAACCTACAAGTGATGTGTTTGTCAGAAACACAATCCCCCCTACTGCGCTGCTTTGAAAATATTTATTTTTTTTGTTTTTTTTACCTTTGACCTTGAAGGATGACCTTGAGCTTTCACCACTGAAAATGTGCAGTAACAAGAGATACACATGAATGCCAAATATCAAGTTGCTATGATCAATACATTTGTATTGCAAAAAAATCCACATTTTTCGAAACCTTAAGCCAAAGTGTAACGGAATTTCAGAAGGACAAACAGAAAGTGCGATCACTATATGCCCACCTTCGGGGCATAAAAAAGGCCATGTCAAATTTACAAATGCGCAATTAACAAATGTGTGTATTCCTAACAGATACATACATGACTGGCAGGAAGCATAATTCCTTCTTTGATCAGCATCTTTGCTGGGCATCCCAATTTTTTCGTCTGTTGAGCACGAACACGCCCACCTTTGCTGTATCTATGTTCCTTAAATCATGAAAAAAGAGGGTAAGGATGACCATATATCGCTCACCTGACCTGCGTTTTTTCTACAGGCTGGAACTACTATGAAATCAACAGAAGTCAATAGAACATTTTATCAACAAAATAGCTTTCATTGTGATTTTTTACCAACAGCAATGAATTGCATTTTAATTATTAACATTTATAAGAACTTTTGAACATGTGTAAGAGATTTATTTTCTTCTTTGGGCCCTTTGTTGGTAGAGGTCAACTAGATGATGCTTCATGCCAAATATCTATGGTCAAGCCATTGTCATTTCGGAGAAAAATATGTTTTTTAAGTTTTAACACAATACATATGAGAATAATTAACAAGAATCTTGGTAGAGGTCAACTTGACTATCTTCCATGCCAAATATCTATGTTTAATGGTTCAGAGATTTTTTATGTTTTTACAATATACATATATGGGAAACACATTGGCCCACAGGTCGGGTATTGACGCTTTGGAAATAATTGTATCAATCTTGGTAGAGGAACACTAGACAATGATTTACCGGTATGCCAAATATTTATGCTCTAGACCTTGTGGTTTAAGAATAGAAGATTTTTTAAGTTTTACCACATACATATATAGACGGAAGGACGGACGGACAGACGGACAACGCCAAAACAATATCCGTACGCCTTCGCCGGAGGGATAATAAAAAAAGTTGCTTCATGAAAATCTAAATGTATTTGCACAACTTTGCTTCAGCTTATGTCGATAGTACAATACCTTTGGAGATCTTGAATTAAGGTTTGGTCTGTAATTTTGGCCATGATGACAAAAGTACACCTTAAATCCAAAGCTGATGAACGGTTTCCCATTCAGCCACTGTACCCTTTTCTTGTTGACAATAATTGAGCCTGATTCAAAAACAAACAAGAACATATAAAGAAATTGATTATGTTTCTACTCTTACCGTATGTTTGCTGCAAAACAAGCTATTATCTACTTAATGAAAAGGTTTGTTTATGTCTATAACTGAAGTTATAGTTAAGAGTAATAATGTTTTGATAAAATAAATAAGTGGCGGTAACAAAAAAAGTTAATGATATATATGTTTCTTCTAACTCTTCTAACTATAAATCTCTACTTAACACCGAAAGATATTTGCAGTTGGAAATTCCGCCAAAATATCAGATAGCCTTTGCCAAGTTTAGATACGCCAATCACAAATTAACTATTGAAATTGGTAGGCAGTTGCATGTTGCATATAATTTGAGAATTTGTAATTTTTGTTTTAACGAGAAAAATTTATCTATTATTGATTGTGAATACCAAGCGTTTTTTCAATGTAGTAAATATGACGTTGTCCATAGATAATTTCTATACAACTGGTATATGGGTGGAAATACTATACGTGAGTTTTATAATCTGATGAACAAAACAGATAATGACACACTATTTAAATTGTGTTTGTATGTGTATCATCTTTTGAACAAAATTGAATAAGCTGATATATTTTAAATGTAACATTAAGTCATAAACACAATATAATATGTTGACATATTTTAGTATTAAGATTATGTGTTCGAAACTACAAGCATGTGTTATATTTGGTATCAAATACTGTGTAGTTTGGGCCAAAGGCCTTTATTTACTTAATAAACTGAGTTGAGATGGAAGCGCCTTACCCAGATTTAAACTCGGCCATGAAACGGTAAAGATGAATATACTGACCAAGTTTCATCAAGGTAGAGTATTAAATATTGCTATTAAAGTGGCTATATGACATGGACCTTATGGGTGGAACCAACAGTGAACTTCAAGACTAACATTTTGAATATGAATATATGAAGTATATTGAAGGCTGGTGACCTAAAACACAAATAAAGCATGTGTTTTTTCTAGCTCTTGTCATTGTGCATGTGAATATATGAAGTATATTGAAGTCTGGTGACCTAAAACACAAATAAAGCATGTGTTTTTCTTACTCTTGTCATTTTGCATGTGAATAAATGAAGTATATTGACTTCTGCCACCGTGAAACAAAATTAAAGTATGTGTTTTGTCTAGCTCTTGTCATTGTGCATGTGAATAAATGAAGTATATTGAAGGCTGGTGACATAAAACACAAATAAAGCATGTGTTTTTTCTAGCTCTTGTCATTGTGCATGTGAATAAATGAAGTATATTGACTTCTGCCACCGTGAAACACAATTAAGGTATGTGTTTTGTCTAGCTCTTGTCATTGTGCATGTAAATAAATGAAGTATATTGAAGACTGGTGAAATAAAACAAAAAAAAGCATGCGTTTTTTCTAGCTCTTGTAAATTGTGAATGTGAATAAATGAAGTATATTGACTGCTGCCACCGTGAACAACTGGTAAAGTATGTGTTTTTTCTAGCTCTTGTAATTGTGCATGTGAATAAATGAAGTATATTGAAGGCTGGTGACATAAAACACAAATAAAGCATGTGTTTTTTCTAGCTCTTGTCATTGTGCATGTGAATAAATGAAGTACATTGACTGCTGCCACCATGAAATACAATAAAAGTATGTGTTTTTTCTAGCTCTTGTCATTAATGTACATGTGAACAAATGAAGTATATTTACTGCTGCCACCGTGAAACACAATTAAAGCATGTGCTTTTTCTAACTCTTGTCATTTTGCATGTGAATAAATGAAGTATATTGACTGCGGGCACTGTGAAACACAATTATACAATATGTCATGAAACAGGTTTGAATTACTGAAATCCCCACTACAAGTCATTATTTTTCAAAAGAAGTGGGATATTATTGTTAAGTTTTTGTCTGCACCTTTTTAATATCAAACAAGAGATGTGTTTGTCAGAAACACAATGCCCCCTAATGCGCCGCTTTTTTGTGTGGACCTTTGACCTTGAAGGATGACCTTGACCTTTCACCACTCAAAATGTGCAGCTCCCTGAGATACACATGCATGCCAAATATCAAGTTGGTATGTTCAATATTTCAAAAGTTATTGCAAAACTTTACTGTAAGGTTAAAGTTTTGGTGACAGAATGACGCAATGACAGACAGAAAGAAAGAAAGAAAGAAAGACAGGCCAAAAACAATATACCCCCGATCTATCGATCCGGAAAGAAATATTGCTTCCTTTGACAATATCTCGACGTGTGGGAGATAGTGTCCTAATTGAAATCTGAGCTTACCTTTCTGGTAAAGAACATTCTATTAGAATCATTCTAAAGTTAGTATTTGAGAATTACTACAAATAGTGCAATGTTTATAGATACTCTAAATTGTGATTGATTTAAGCAATCAACAGATGTGATTAAATGTGATTAACCATATTTAAAACATAAATTCAAATAAGATATAAATAACTTTGAGGTGGGTTTACGTGACAGTCGCTACCTTTAGTACTGTGGGTGGCGTGACAGTCGCTACCTTGAGTACGGTGGTAGACGTGACAGTCGCTAACCAGAATGACTTTTAAACAGTAGTTAGGAATAAACAAATTAATTTAATCATAGTATTTTGGTCTTTATAAAAATATATACTTACAAGTGTAAAATTGTCAAAGTGTTATATCAATGGTATTAAATAACATGTTTTGATGGGTGACGTAATTGTCGCTGACCTACCTTGCATTAATTCCTAAATTATGGTAATTTGAAATTACTTTTACTTTATGCTCAAAAGGGAAAATAAAACAAATATGCTGCCTGGCCCTTGTGAAATCTAAGTGCAGTATGCAACATGGAGAGATCATTGCTGATGCCAGTGACGTTGATGTGCACATAAACATTATAATTGACAAGGGAGCAACAGTTAGCTGTTCAAAATTTTTACATTGCATGTTCTAGTTGATTGTTCAGTGTTTTTATGAGGTACTGACAAGGACATACATACTAGATTCATATCTATGTCCTTGGTATATACAAATCTTTGTTTGCTGCACAATTTGTCTATAGTTGCATGCATTACAACAACTTTCATCTATATATCTTCTCTTCAGGCATACATAATTATTGAAGTATAGGTCATATATTTATCTATTCTACACAGTCGGCAAATTAGCACTATTTTAAAAACAGAAGCTTTTGTGGGTTTTGTTTTTCAAACATCACCTCATGTGAGCTTTTGAACTGACAATATACTGTTCTAACAAAATGTCATTTAAATGTAATTCTTTGTAAATTTTTCCTAAGCAAGGTAATCATGCTATTATACACAATTGCAGTTTACCTATATATTTTTAGCTCGGCTGTTTTCGGAAACAAAAAGCCAACTCGTCGTCAGCCGTCCGGCGTTTGCCGTCCGCGTCGTGCTTAAACCTTAACATTGGCTTTAAAATCATAATGTGCTTCCACCTACAACTTTGAAACTTCATATTAGCTGCACCTTGATGAGTTCTACACGCCACACTCATTTTTGGGTCACTCGGTTAAAGGTCAAGGTCATTGTGACCCCAAATATAAAACTTTAACATAGGCTCTAAAATCAACGTGCTTCCACCAAAAACTTTGAAACTTCATTATGTTACAGCCCCTTGATGATTTCTACACGCCACATCCATTTTTGGGACACTAATTCAAAGGTCAAGGTCTCTCAGATGCGTTCTTCTCGCCACTTACCTTTCTTTCTTTTCTTCTGACAAGCTTTCATTTATTCAAAACTTCACCCACAGCCGAGCGTTGGCAACTGCTATGCGGTGCTCTTGTTCAATAGGTCAGATAGCTTAATTGGTAGATGAGCCCAGGCTGGTATCATTGGATGGCCCATGGGTGGGTTCGGGTTCGAATCCCGATCTTACCTTCGTAGGTAAACTTGTGGTTGCAAGGCTGGCAACTGATAGTGTGACAATCTGTTTTGGACGGGGTTTTGGGCTTACAGTTCAGTTCATCAGGTCACATGTAACCGTTTAATATGGCCCGTTTGTTGTTTAATTGCTGATTAACATAATAATTAAAAGTTCATTTTCTTATTTTTTTACCAGTCTTTACGAACTCCATGTTCTTCTGCTAGGAAGTGCCTTTAATAATTTAATTCAAATATTATCTTTATTTAAGGTTTTTGATAGTTTCTTCTGTTCTATTAAACATTAATCGAGCTAGCTTTGAGGCTTTGCCTTATTTCATATTAATTTATTGTGTTATTGTATTATACATTACCACAACGCGTCGCTCGCAAAACCTGTATCCGTAGAAAAGCAATAATTAAGGATATACTTTAATGAAAAAGCTCAATGACATATACATATATACATTGATGAAAGGGCGCGAAAACGACGTAGACGCCGGAAATGCACGACGTCATATACGTATATAATGTGTATATATATATATATATATATATATATATATATATATATATATATATATATATATATATATATATATATATATATATAAGCTTTCGACCCCTCACGATCTTCATCAGCGGCCATTTTTTTATTTCAAGATATTACATTATATACGGATATGACGTCGTGCATTTCAACGTCGTTTTCGCGCTCTTTCATGAATGTCTATTCCTGTACGTTGATGCCATATGTTCTTAGTTTTGACTTCCACAATTGCTCCATGGTCTTGCGGTACTCGTCCGACCCGCTGAGTTTTTCAAGTCTCATTACTCGGAAATCATCCATGGAATCTCCGTCTGTATAGAAATGTTCAGCTACCGGGTCACTGTGCTTTGTGCGAATACGCCACAGATTCAACAGATGTCGCTGGTACAGAGTTCCGCCGGTCTGTCCCACATACATGTACCTGCGACAGCACCGACAGTTGACCGCCGCGTACACAAGATTGGATTATTTGCAATCCACATTGTTCCTCACGCTGTATTTTCTGCCGCTGGGATCTGTGAAGTAGTCCGCCGTCATCATGTACGGGCAAAAGGCGCACAGGGCCCACTCATGTTGGTCTTCAGGAATAATATCATATTGTGTTTTTTTGTGTACTAGGATGTCTTCCAGGTTGCAATCTCTTCTGAAGGCTACAATTGTGGGCTCAGGGAACACTTCCTTCATTCGATAAGACGTGTGCAGCGTGTGTAGGTGTCTGCGGATGATGCGGCCGATTTTGGGTAGTGCCATCAGGGTCAAGGATGTGATTGAAGACAGAAAAGCAACCGCTCGCATACTTCCGGTTTGTGGATGATGTGTGGGGCTTATGGACGCATGATATCGAGGCACTTAAAACTTTCAACACACAATGAAATGAAATCAACCCTCGCTTGTCACCTTCGAGACCATTGCGCTGGTGTAGATCATCACGGACCCTATAGGTTTGCCAAGGTTAAGGGTTCTCCGGTTTTACTTTTGACTTGCACCAATGTATTTTGAGTAAACGCATTTTCGGTCGTATAAAATCTATGAAGAACACACGATATTTGAGCCCGTTGAGCACACTTCTGCAAGTTAAGAAACAATTTAGAGGCCATCCAATGCAATGTCCCATAGGTACATTGGTAGTTGCTTTAGTTGCAGTCCCGCCTGTATGGTGACGTCAGTGACGTCGCTCTGAAGACAACGCTGTCCGAAATATCGGCATTTGGTTTGAAAAGAGAGCGCCACTATTACGCTTGGAACGGCGTAGGACTGTTTAAAATCGAGACCATCGCAGTCGCGTTGATCCCAACCGCTTAACGTCACGTCACTTGTTGAAATCGCCTTGCAACTTAATCACGTCCCTTCGTAACTGTAAAGTATGAGAACAGAAAGAGATTTCTAGGTGAAATATACAATGTAACTTCAAGAAGTTTACCAGCGAGACCATCGCAGTCTTGTTGATCCCAACGGTCGCTAAACGTGTGTTCTTCGAAGCTAAATCCTTTTAATGCTTTTGCTTTTTTGAATACAATTATAAAGTCAGTCTCCCATGTTTTAAGGACACACAATTAGTCTGCATTTACAATATCACCGTTTTCGACTAGGGTTTAAATCAACAGGTACGATCCTTGTTTTGTTCCTAATACTTTAATGTACTGCAAAAATATTACTATCCCCTGTGCCTGTAGTTTCATTTGCCGATGTCTCGCATACGTAAACGATTGTTGATCTATCGATCCATAAAGCCTTTGTTGCTTCTGATACACACGTCTAACTTGAAGTGGTTCGCGTTTGGTAAAGGTGCATTTCAAAAAGTCTTCACTTTAGCTTGTTTCGTTGTATAATACATCTTGAGTTTTATTCCACAATGACCTACATTTATTTCGAAAGGATTCCTGAAAATTCGTTATATGCACTTAAAGTTTACTTTTTCAATGAGTTCAATGTAAAATAAGCCATATACATTTCTTATTAATGCATCCACGGTACTTTGAATGCCAAGACATTTGAGTACCTATTCAAATATGGTCGATAATTTAGAAATTTTATTGAAATCAGAAGTGAAAAAATAAGCCATCAATGGGATTATCGTTTCTATTTCCATACTTATCACTCCGACCTTCGCTTTAATATCGCACGGTTTGATTGTTTTGGGTGCAAGTGTGCTAATGAAGTACCCAGTGGTTGGTCATCGACCGTTCCGTGATTTTATACTTAACTTCTCATATAACTCTTAAACACTATGTTAGTAGAGGGAAAACTAGGCTTCTGGGACAGAACCGTTTCCCATCCGTTTCCCATCCGTTTCCCATCCGTGTCCCAGGCAATTCTATATATAAATGTATAATATCTTTTTCAAGATATTATATATCCCCCAGGAAATTCTCTATATATATAAATGTATAATATCTTTTTCAAAATATTACATATTTCCGAAAAGTCAAGCTCGGGGCGGCATCCCATTCGCAAACGCGGCGGCTCGAGGACTTTTGACCACTACCATTATTCGTGAAGGCCTTTGAAAAATATTTCGTTTATATGTTTAATTTCAAAGTCTTGGTAAACAATGTCGTTTGGTTTGATCATTCCGAGTAAGAATGCCGTGGTAATAGCACCTTTGCGATATTTTTTCTCCTTTATATCACACTCTAAGTTTAACACGTATTTGTCTATCAACCTAAGTTGATTCCGTTTTTTAACGTTCACCCACTGTTTCATTGACTCTTTAATGGTTGCTTCCATCTTTTCAAACTCATCGTTTTTAGTCCAGAGCATTTGATTAAGTTCATCATGCAGTTGGACGCTGTATGTTTTTGGTATTTTAAACGTTTTATTGAATTTTAATAAGGTAGACGTTCCATCGTCTTTGTCAATAATCATACCACATTTTCCGAACCCTAGAAGCTCCAAATACCTCTTATTTTCCTTATCAGTTTCACGCTTACTACATTCTGGAAAAAACGGAAAAAATCTCATTTTTTATATTAAGGATGCTTTAGTTAAATTAGTTTGATAAAGCATACATTTGCATATATTGAATACCAATTTCCTCATCAGGTGCACCTGAGCTTATAGTAAGTCTATAAAATTTATAATCATCAATAGTTGTAGAAGGTGGAAAAGGTGGTATAGAAAAAAACGTAACAGCAGAACTAGTACCATACAGCTTATCCTTAGATTGAAGAAGAATACACCATTCTCTAGCATTTTTGCTACCTTCAAAAATCCATTTTGTAATAGTTTTATCTTTTACAGCAAATAGCGCAATTCTCCAAATTCTTACTGGTTCAGGACACTCAATTGTAATCGATCCTGAACCCCGAGTAGCCCACCCATTATCAGTAAGATTGTTAAAAGCATGATATGGTTTAAAAGATTGACCAATTACTGCGCTTGAAGTAACAATAAACCCAGTTACACTAACATTTCCTTCCAAAATAGGAATATATCCACTCAAACATGGCACACTTATGTTTTCTTTAGCTTTACTAATATGCTTATCAACATAATGTTTAGTTGCAGCGTCTTGATCGTCTGAAGGATTCAATACATTGATTATTTTGTTAGAGTTTATATTTAGTACACCTGTTAAAGCACCACCTGCTAATGGAAGATGCTTATCAACATAACTTTTAGTTGCAGCATCCTGAGCATTAATAGGATCACCAACACTTCTTATTTTGTTAGAACGCATTTTTAGTTCACCAGTCATAGTATCTCCAGACTTTGAAACAGCGCGATTATCAACATAATTTTTCGTTGCAGCGTCTTGAGCATTAGCAGGATCCAATACATTGATTATATTGTGAGAATCCATATTAATATTTGCGTCAGCGGCATTTTTACCATCTCGCCTTAAGAACGTATTAATGGCCTGTGATAATGTAACCCCTCCTGAAATCACTCTTTGCGACGATCCGACGTTTGTTTTACCAAATATGTTTACAGACATTTTTATATACACATTTTTTTTTTAATACAATGAGTTTATCACATGTTGTAAGCTTACGCTCTCACATTGTTTAAGAATGTAAAGACATAGGTGACCACAAAATACCTCACCATCCGTTTGTACTCTTTCGCTATTATAATACACAGGATTCCTTATATAGCTGACGAGTTCAACAGGCGGTGCTAACCCATAACTGTCAAAGTACAGTTTTTCATGACCGTTTTTGATCCATGCAGTCCAGTGTGTACCATTTCCTCGCGAGTCGCATAGATTTAGAATTCCACACTCTTCCTTTTTAGGGCTTTTCGGAAGTTCATCGCGAACATAGACACCCCTAAAGTGTTTAATTTTTAACTTTTTAGCGGCATCTATTAACTGGAAATTGGATAGAGGTTCGTTTGGTAAGACAACTCCTTCAACATTAATATACTTTTCGGTATTAAAACTCATTTTATATAGTGCTATTAATGTTTTGTTTTTATGACCGTTTTTGATTCATGCCGTCCAGTGTGTTCCCGGCATATTGGGATGACGTGGATAATTGTCGCGCACATACCTTACTCTAACGTTTAAGCTTTTTAGTTGCTTTGCGACATCAATAAGTTGTGATGTGTTTGAGAACGTGCTGTATATGGGGATGTTGGGGACAACACGCCCACCCACGCTCTTAAACTTTTTTATTATTATTTTTTGATTGTCTGTGAGATTATTGCTCATTTTGTTTTTTTCTTAGGAGGTTATGTCCATAAGCCATTGTATGAATACCGTCTTTTAGTATAATACGCTTATCATCATTTGCGCTAAGAGCTACCTTATTGACCGTTTCAGTATATATTTCATGCGCGTATGATCTGAAAACGTTCATTGACCTTAGCACTTCTTGACGAGAAAACAGCGTGTTTTTATAATCGTTGTGTGTAATGGTGTTTTCGATAACGCTCTTTTTTACCCCCTTACACTTTTTGTTTTCCTTTCCTTCATACATTTTACAAGAATACAGTTTAGCTCGGAGTCCTACAAATTCCTCTATTTTTTCCAGCTGCCTCATCTTTGAACATTCCGAGAACCTTTTTGTTCACACCCGTTTTAATTCCGGAGGGGTGATCTTTTGGATACTCGCTTGTATCAAACAGTCTTTCAACATCGTTTGAAATGTCTGCATAAAAATCTTTAGTTTTAATTTCGTAGACAAGACTGTCTGTGTCTGTAAACAATAGCTTTGCCATTTGTCCATATTTAGCCTTGATGTAATTATAGTGAAACTCATACATGATTGTCTTGCTCAAGTCTAGAATAGACATTCCAAGATAAATGGGTTTGTTATAACATAACTTGGTTTTTTTCATATGTACAGCTATTAAATTTTCATCAAATATAGTCAAGCGGTCGAAATTAACCTTTGCAAGGAGCTTTTCCGCCTGTGTAATATTATTAACCAATCGGATATCAACACGATTTTCGATGTTCTCCATTGTTTTTCCAAACACACTGTTGTTCATCAACTTGAAGAAGTCTTTTTCAAAGTTGTTAGCTGCAGCTGTTCGCAATTCAGTGTTCAAGTCGATATATGTTTTTAACCAAGGGCTTTCATCAAACTTAATTCCTCTGTGAATGTTGGTAACTCTGAGCCCTAGCTTTTCATACTGCTGCAAGTTTGCATAATGTACTACATACTTGGTTTTGTTGTTCAAGTTTGGAATAAGCTTTTTAACTTTTGATCCCTTAGGTATAATGTTTTCAGGGGCTAATGGATAGTCATTATGAAGATTATGTAATTCATCAGGATATTCCAAGTCAACTTCTAAAATACACCCCTGTCCTTCTGTGCATGAAATGTTTTTCCAATCGTTAAGCTCATTTTCATTCATCCACTTAAACCCCCCGGTTGGAAGTGGCTTACTCATCGCGCACCCGTAGAGATTGTTAGCATCCAGATAAATGATAAACGATGAGTCTTTGCTTTCATCATAATCATTGCCCATATACTTATTGTTTCCAATACCAAGACGCGTTGAAATTGTACTAACCCCACCTCGAATACCTTGCTTTAACATTAGCAACACGTCATAATCGTTTATAAGCTCAAGTTTTACCTTTGTCAACTTAAGACACGCATCCATAGATAGTCCTGGCGCTGTATAATACCATGCCGGATCTAGTTTATAGTATTTATTGCTAGCATCTCTGAAGTTTTCGAAAACGTCGGCTAGCAGCAAGACATCACTCTTTATGTAGAGTTCAAGGTAGTCTCTTATTGATTTACAGCCAAAAGCCTTCCATACTTTGTTTACAAATTCATAATCATCATTACTAATAGCCTTACCCGAGAGCTTTGAGTAGAATGCTTCCTTTGGGGGCAATGACGTTTCTGCGAGTTTTTCAACAGAGCTCACATAATCATATGGAAAGATGCCCTTTTGTTTCAAGAGTGTAAACTCATTACCGCTATAGACCTTAGCCAATTCATGAAACTGATCATCGGTAAGATTTCCTGATAAATCATCCAAACTCGATCGCATAAACCTATAGGTATCGATAAACCTAATATCACGATAAATAGGCTTTTTCTGTCCTTTTTTGTTTGTATACGTGTCAACAACAACCTTTTTACAGAACGAAATATACTTTTCCTCGTTATTTGGAATGCAGCTAATTCGTCCTCCAATACTTAACTTTTTAAAAAACATATGACAGTCATATCCAGAAAGATTGTGTAGTAATACAGGAATAAATTTAGGGATTTTATACCCTAAATTACACTTTGAATGTGCCGCTCCTCTAAACTTTCCTGTCAAGTGACAATGATCGCGAACCTTTGTATAGCTATCAGTGTTGCCTTCTAACCTAAACTCGCCTTTTTCACCTTCGCATATATGACATGTGGTTGCAGCATCGTATTTAGCTTGATCATCTTTTGTGAATATTATTTCCTTGGAAAATTTAAATGTGTTGTAAATATCCTTAGTGGTTTGTTCAACAGAGTTAACAAATAATTGCGCGACATCATCTGTTTGATTCTTAGCTGAATACACAACAGGCTCTCGACTATACAATGAGCCATCAGAGCATACCACGTGATAGCAAAACGCGCAAGGCGTATGCTTCTGGAACTTGTGTGTAAACGACGTCGCAGGATTCGGATTACAAGAACTTATAGGCTCGATAAACGATTCGAAGTCTGCATATATTACAAACGGAACCCTCATTGATCTACAGTAATGCTTGAAATACTCTGTGGTTCCCTCTGCTGGCATCACTATTTTTTGTGTGCTGTGTAATGAACAATATTCATTGTGTCTTTGAAGACCCTCAACTGTTCGATGACCTGTTAAGCACCTTTTACAATAATACATTTTATTGTGACTGGTTTCAGTTCGTCCCGAAGCTAATTTGTTAAAATTTTTAATCAAGCAATAATGTTTTGTTTTTCCATTTGAAATCAGCAATAAATCAATAGCCTTTTCACTTTTGTTTTTACTTAATTTTAGTGGGTAAATATCCTTTTCTTTAAAATCATAACCGAATATATTGATGCTCAAGTTGTTGTTTCTTTCAAATTTACTTATTACATTTTCATCCACTGCAACTGGAAATTTAATACCATCCCAATTTAACGACTTTGCGTGTTCCTTTAATTGTTCGGTTATTCTTTCGGAATGTTTTACAATAGGATTTAATGCTCTCGTGACGCACCACTTGAAACATTCGTCATCTTCATTCTTTATGTTAATAATTGCCTTTTTAGCAGCCAACTCTTTCGGCAATGGAATGTATGATTTACCTTTTAACGGCTTATACGTACCGGTGTTAATTTCCAGTCTAATGACGGACTTTAGCCTCCAATTGCTTCCCTTCATTTGAAAATTTGCAAACGATTCCAAAATCCTATCTACCATTTGGGTAAATAATTCAGCAACATCAGTTCCCTCCAATACTATTTCAGTTCTTGAAACAAAGGGTATTTTTTCGATTACACCAGTTTCATGTTCCATAGAATGCCGCTCCATTTCACACACTAGCACTAAATTCATTTTTATTTGACGATGTTTGCTCATAAACTTTACAACTTCAGGTTTAACAATATCTTAAAATGTTGGAGCATCAGTTTTTTCAACCCCATCAATAACATATTGCCTTGCAAAACGTTTAAGTGCAGTTTTACTTTCTTTAATTACTATGGCACTTTCACTAATTTTAATATCACGTTCACTTCTTTGCTGCTTCTTATAGTAATTATTATAAATAGATTCGACTTCTGCTTTAAACGCATTAGCCTTTTCGCTTATTGCTTTTCTTAAAGGCTCTGGTGTATGTGTAATAATCCAATCATAGCTATTTTTTGCAGCTGTCTTTACAGGTTTAACAGCCCAATCATAGCTATTTTTTACAGCAGTCTTTACAGGTTTAACAGCCCAATTAAATAACCTATTTATCATAGTAGGTTTTTTAGCTGGTTCAGCCCTTGTATCCTCCCTCGCATTTTCCCATACATCATTATCCCTTGCATCCTCCCTTGCATTTTCCCATACATCATCACCCGAATCCTCATCGTTGTGTCTGCTCAGCCTCGCTATCAACTCAGCTTTTGTGAGCTTCGCATATCCGCACAGACCCTGATCTTTTGCGGCTTTCTTCAACTCTTTTACAGTTTTGTTATTCATTTTATATATATAAAAAAAATATTTAGATCATTTCAATTTTTTTTATAAGCATGTGTTTTGCTTATAAAAACATGACCTCATACCTCATTCCATTTACCACTTGTCCGTTGTTTCTCTTTTTTATATTACAACCAAGCGCTTTTATTGCTTGGTATTTTGAGTTATAGGTTGTTTCCTCTCCAGTTTCAACATTCGTTAACTTAACAATTACTTTAGGCGAAAACTGTATAGGTCTGCCCCGCGGTCTTTTTTCATTAGGTTCTGGTATAACAACATCTTCTCGTTTCCAATCTAGTCCGTTTTCCTTTGCAATCAACATTAACTCCATTATACTTTGATTAGTCGTAGCAGGAACGTCAATACTTTCTAGCATTTTAATTAATACTTTCTTTGTGTACTTCATTTTTTATATATAAAAAAAAACTTAAGCTAATTTATTGTTTTATTATTTCATTACTATATACATTTTAGATCCGTCAGAGGTAAATTTTATCATTTGGTCGGAAATAACAACTGCGTACGCTTCTGTTGCCGCTGGCACATTCTGGTGGAATGTTGCCTGGATTTGCATTTCTACCGATGCATATTTTAACCGCTCACTTTGTTTGCTGACATCAAACACCATAATAGGAAACAGGTCTTTGAAATCCATCGGTGTAATGTTACTCTGTGTTACCAGCGGATCCATTCCATAAAACTTTTCGCTAAATCTAGCCGCTTCATAGTAAGCTCGTGAGAATTTTTGGTTTGGAAAAGATAAGTTGTAATCAGCCTCAGGGTATCGTTGATTGTTAACAGTCACGTACATGTTATGAAGATTGCAATGATCGAATATCGATGTATTTTCTCTTTGAGTATTTCTGCGATTAGTTTGAAATCCTACCAAAATGTATCGCGGTTTTTCGGTTGGTGTTCTAACACTTAGTCTCCAGTTGAACGATGTAGACTGTGGCACTGTAATACTTTCGCAATGTCTAGACCTAAAAGGAACGGGTACTGTTACCTTTGATTCAATTGATTTGTACAGTTGAAATTTTTCACTATCTGCAGGTAAAATCTGAGGCATAAACCATGACAATTTATCAATGCTTACTTTACCCGCATCTTCGTCATTGTGTCTAAAGATGGCATCGTCGTCAGTTTTTCTAACAAGTGCGAGCGTATGTTTAAATCCATACACAATCTTGTCATAGTCATCACAAAAGCCGAAAATGTGTTTCAGCGGAACAACGAACGAGAATGTTCCCTTGGGGTTAGGCGCCTTAATAAGGTATGCCTGCCTGATTTTAAAGCCTGCGTTATTTTCCAAATCAGCTGTTGCCGCCGTATCTTTACTCCAAAGCTGATTGAGTCCTTGCGCTTTTGAAAACCCATCCGGATACTTTAGCATTCCAATCATGGTTGTAGCCTGTCCAGGATGATTCAACGATTCTATTTGTTGATCGGATAGCTTATACGTAATATTGGAAAACAAATGCATAAGCCCATTGTTTGTTAACGATACTACGTCACCGTCTTCGTATGCATTCCCATTAGCTTTAGTTAGTTTACCTTCAATGAGTAGGTACGATTCCGCAGGATGAGCAAATACATCATACATCCCGATATCGATATTTATGGTACCCGGTGAATTTAAATTCGTACCATTTACAGACTCATACGCCTTAAACTCATATTTTTCAATGGATTCATCAACGGTTATAGCTTCTGTAAAATTTAATATTTCGCTCGACATTCTTACTTTTTATAAGAAAGAATATTTTTTTTTAAGCCAGACGAAGACCGGATCCTGTGTTCAACCTTTTTACAAGATCTTGAATTGATATTGCGTTTGCCCTTGCGGTACCTCTCTTCACCCCGATGCCGTAACCCGCAAGCAAGTTGTTAATGTTTGTTTCTTTAATAGAACCCATATTTACGAGAGACGCTAACGCATCCCTCGATTCTTACGTTACTTCGTGATTTTTTGGCGCATTATATCCATCAATCAAAGCTTTAGCTTTGGCTATAGCTACATCTTTTCCAACATCAATAGCTTTTAAACCAACTTCTTTTACAACCGACTTTCCGGCTTCGATAGCCGTTTTACCTATTTCTGTTTTCGATGCGCTACTCACTTTTGATGCCACCGTTTTTGCGACATTTGCAGCAGTTTTCGCAGCCGTTGATCCTACCATTCGCTTAAAGAAATTTGAGACGGTATCAAACATTCCAGAACCGCCGATAACGTATTTTTTTTTATACCTGCGTTTAACAATCATTTTTTAAATACGTAACATTAATTTTTTATAATATTCTTTGTCTATTACCGCTTGTCTCACCAGTTCATCTGCTATGTCTATGATTTCATTTTTTACTCCAGTATTACCTGCATTATAACTATTAACTCGTAATGTAAGCATTTCAACGAGTCTGTTTGGATCAGAAGGCATTAACGCTATTCCTTCTCCTTTCTTCTTGAATAATGAACTTATTTTGTGTGTCTTTTTAGGTTTTAAATATGCTTCATAGATTGGTTTAATAATTTTTCTGTACTTTTCTCCAGAACTTGATTTAACCTTTCCCGTGTCAGGATTCACAATAGCATTGGTGTTTAGTAAAATTGTTTTGTAGGAGTCAATGTCTTGTGAAGTATATTTATCGGAATCAGGATATTTCGATGTTATTAGCTCCCAAAGTCCTAGGGTTCCATTATATTTTGTTTCTCCAACAATTATATCATCTCCAGATAGTTTTACCTCTGAATCTCCAATATAAAAAGCGCCACCTTTATCATACAGTCCAAATGTTTTATCGGTTAATTGTTTGCCGGCCATCGATCTCAAGTATTCAGTTGCTATTGAACCTAGTTCTATTAATGTTTCTTTCGGTCTTTTATCCTCTTCTGCTTGTATGCTTGGGTATTGAGGGAAAGTAATGGCATTTGGTGTTGTAGCTGCTAATGCTGCTGGCAGTGCTTGTATCGCACTTGACGTTGCTTCTTTTAACTCTCTTTGCGAATCGGTGATAGGTTTGTAAAGTTTTGTTAGTTCTATGTGTTGATCAATGTCTCCTAGCTTTTCAGATAAAGAGTCTTGACGAATTTTATTTCTTAACATAAGATACTCATGCACCATGGTGTCCCTTTTTTCCGGATCTGTTATCTTTAAAAACGACATTTTTAAATAGAAATAATAATGTTTTTAGACGTAATTTGAGACGTAATTTTTGACATAATTTTTGACGTGATTTGAGACGTAATTTTTGACGTGATTTGAGACGTAATTTTTGACGTGATTTGAGACGTAATTTTTAACGTATAAAATTACGTCTATTGAGGGGTGTTCGTCTGTTTTTCTTTCGGTTTACTAAACATGTTTTGAAACAACAAAATTGCATCTTCACGTCCTTTCGCAATAAGGGACTGTTTTGTTTCCTCGTCTATACCTACTCTTATTTTCGATCTTATTTCTTCTTTCATCTGATTGAATTTGTTTAGTTCACTTAGAATCAGTGAGTATTCTTTATCGGAAATTTGATCGTCTGCCAATGCCGTTGATATAAGATCACTTATTGTGTTTAATTTTGCTTCTGCAAGTGTTTTAATTTTTTCGTGTTTTTCAGCTGTTATTAATAGCTTTTTATTGGTTTGACAATGATAGACAATAGTCCTATACCTATTGCAGCTCCCTCCATTGCTATTGCAACTGGTGCCGCAATGATTGTGCTCAATACTCCTATCCCCGCCGCACCTAGCACCATTGAAGAAACAACAAGAGCGTTGTCCACTCCTGCTATAACTCGCACTCCTCTGTGATACTTTTTAGACAAGTTTGCACGCTTGTCTTTTTCTGCGGCAATTTCTTTTTGAATTTCGTTTATCTTTTGAAGCCTGTATGACTGAGCAGTTCCTTCATCGCTGGTCGGTTCTGGAGCAGACGGAACGGCAACTGGTGGTAAAGATGGATATAATTTAGCGTTACTTGCATACGTATCGTATGCATTACATTTAGAATCTTTGTACTCCATTTTTATATTTGAAAAGATATTTTTTTAAAGCGACTGATGTGTAACAAAGCATAAAGATTCACCTTCAACAATATCAACTGCAACGTCGGAGTTGTTTTGAATTGTAACAATTATGTCGTCAACAGATTCAGCAATAATTCCATCTTGTAAACTACATCTCTTTTCCTTTAAACTTTGTTTGAGCGATACCGAACAAACACCTTGAAATAGCCGTAAACCTATTTTTAATTTAATAGGAAGTGCTTCTTTCGATTTAATATTGAGCGATTGCTGCATTGAAATACACCATTTACCATGCAGTGGTTTTGCAGGATGTGCAAGATTTTCGTGTGGCAGCCATTTAACTGGCGCTGGTGTTGTTCGTTTATGCTTGTGGATAAATTTGTGAATTGGTTGCATACTATGTCTTTGCATTTTTATATATGTGAATATTTTTTTATATGTGAATATTTTTTATAAAAGCATCCCTAGTATTGGAATACTGCTAAATGGTGAATTCGGTCCTAGTAGCAATCCTGATCCTGCTCTCATGTACATTCCTTTTCCAGATTTAAGATACAGCCCCTGTCCTAACGAACTACCTTTCCTCCAAGGAGCTAAATACAATCCTTTACCTGCTTGTGTTACTTTACAACCGCTTCCGTTTTTCTTTAAATACAAAACACCCGATCCACTAATTTTGTCGACAACTTTACTACCGGCTGCGGCTCATACGCCGGTTAGCAAACCGGTTGCAAGTCCTGGTAAAACGCTTGACATAAGAAACTTACCCGCGGTAGCCAACATCGGCAAAATAGCTCCAATAAATCCCCCTTCAACTGTTTTGTTGTGTTCTATTTGTGTTTTTGACATTTTAATCGTCACTCCTTTACCACTTTGGTAAGCTTTTGTCATTTTGTTAATCTGTGCTTGAGTGAGGGCTAGCACGTGTTCTCCAGATAAATCCTCGTGTGATAGGCGAATAGACACGGGAGCTCCTGATTGAATAGCTTTTTTGATTTTTTCTCTCTGACCTTCGCTAATATTTACTGGTACATTTACGAAACGACTCATTTTATATATGATAAAAAAAACTTTTTTACTTTTCTTTTATATGAAATTTAATAAAAATATTTTCACCACGCATATTTACAAGTTTTCCGTTCTGGTCAATGAGTTTTGTCTCAATTGACGAAATTGTCGACAAATTAACAGGTAAATAAACCAAATTAGCTGGTGTTTCCATAATTTTATACCCAGGTCCAACCGAAGGGAAAAAGCTGTATATTACGTTTTCAGTCGAATTGTTAACATATGATGAGCTAATTATATCACTAGTTACTTTCAAGCTACTAATACTTAATATTTCGACAATATTTTCTGCCTCATTATATCCTGATGAGTATATTTCTGCATTAAAACCCAATACCGATCTTATAGAGTTTGCTGGTGTAAAGTCTATTTTATAATCTGTTGCTATATTTAGTACTGTTCTGAGTGTGTTGTCGTTCGGCTCTAGGGTTATATCGTTCTCGTCCGTGGCAGATTTGTAATGATTATTCTCCTTCATTATTCGTTGAATGTAATCGCCTATATCTTCCAATTCGTATGAACCTTCGGGAATATTTATATCATACCAATCATTTCCGTTGTTAGGGCTATAGCGAAAGTTATTGTTTGAAGAGTCTATATTTGGAAATGAATAGTAGGTCTCCAAACTAACTAAGGCCATTTCATATGTTTTGTCTACATCTAGTTGAATTGGTGGTCCTAAAGAAGTACAAATTCTTGAGCTATTACCCTGCAATATAATGTAAAAAGAATTTTTCGGACTGGTATTAATTCTAATTTGTTTTATTTCCGCCAACATTTGTTCTAGTACTCGTTCCATTTTATATATATTTTTTTTTTTATTATTGAGGTATGTAAAAATAGTCAAATCCTGATCTATACTTACCATTATTTTTTTTACTAGTAAGATCTATAACAGCAAATCCATGAGGACGGTCCCAGGCTACTTTACAAAAATTTCTAAATTCTTCTTTTGACATATCAGTTGAAACGTGATCGTTGTAGATGTTATTAATATTTTTCATGTCTTGTGGAAATAAACAAATAAAGTTTGCATTTTCACGTATTGTTTGTCTCGGAAGTTTAAAGTAGTTTTGTGCAAGATAAAAGCAGTCTACATTGCTGTGCCGTCCTCTTATGTAATAAGTTTCACATTTGTTTTGTTTTTCCAACTGAAGGTCGTCAAAAATCATTAGATTTTTTTTAGAGCTGCACAAGTCTCTAGGATCAGGTACATCATCAGACGTTTCAAAAAAATTACATTCAATATCAGCTGGTTTATCTAAAATTTTAGCCATTTCTTCAACTAAAAGAGCTGGTGAAACGTCATTCTCCATTATATAGTCTTGCTCGTTAAACAATTTTATAATCTCTTCTTTAGGTAGCTTTTCTTCAAATGCTTTCTTAATAATTCTGTACTCCGGCTGAAAAAGCGACTTGCCAAAAACTTGCAAGTTGTTGTAGTCTAACCAGCCTGGTTGAAGTAAAAGGTTCAACAATAGTATAGTTTTTCCACATCCGCTCTTACCAATAATAAGACCTCGTATTGATCTCGGTAAAAGTCTACTGTTGTATCTTTTTGTATTTACGTCATTCCACGAAAGATCTTTAACTTCCATTTTAAATATAAATTATTTTTTCATTAAAAAATGTATTGTGTAAAGTGCAAAAGCAAAACTGAAACAGTTGATGTAAAAAATGTTGTCAGTAAGAACAATAAACCAATGCTTCGCGGAAAGTGCTCCGTTTGCGGTTGTGTTAAAACACAGTTTGTAAAAATGCATACTAAAACTGGCGGAGACTTGGTTTCGACGTTGAATAAGGTGACGAGTAAAGTCAAGCTTCCGTGGGCTAAATTTCCCGGTGAAATGCATATTCCAGGAATGAACTTTGCAGGACCTGGAACTAATTTAAACGAGAGATTAACTTCAACTGGCGCATATAAAGACTGGAGTAAACCAGTTGATCGAGTTGATAATGCCGCATACCTTCATGATTTAGCTTACCAACACTTTCCAGATACAGCAGGTAGAAACGTAGCTGATCAAATTATGCTTGAACAAATGGATGCTATTAAAGACCCAACACTCCGTGAAAGAATTGAGCGTAGTATAATAAAGCCGATAATATCTACCAAGGCAAAGTTTGGGTTGGGTTATAATGGGAAAAAAAAGTCGTGGCTAAAGAAATAAAATGGTCTGATCAGCTCGCAGTCGAACTGCATAGACCCGTTGTAAAACGTTTTAGAAAAAGAATAGTCGTTGCCCATGGCATTGATAACATATGGGCCGCGGATTTAGTTGACATGCAAGCTTTTGCTAAGTTTAATAATGGTGTAAAATACTTGCTAACAGTTATTGATGTATTTTCAAAATATGGATGGATTGTTCCATTAAAGAGTAAAACCGGAGTTGAGGTTGCTGAAGCATTTAACAAAATATTTAAAAACAGACAACCTCAAAAGTTGTGGGTTGATAAAGGAAAGGAGTTCTACAATAAAAACGTTATGGCGTTGGGAGTCAAGTTGTATTCCACAGAAAACGAAGAGAAAAGTTCCGTGGTAGAGCGATGGAACAGAACAATGAAGGAAAAAATGTTCAAATACTTTTCAGCCAACTCTACCAAAAAATATGTTGATGTCTTAGATGAAATGGTCAATGACTATAACAACACAAAGCATTCATCAATCAAAATGACACCTGATGATGCTAGTGATAAAAAAAATGAAAGTGTTGTTTGGGTAAATTTGTACTCCAAACACCCACAAAAGTACGGTAAGCCAATATTTGAAGTCGGCGATAAGGTAAGAATAACTAAGAAAAAGGGAATATTTGAAAAAGGATATACACCGAGATGGACTGAGGAGGTGTTCACAGTGTCACAAGTTCAATATACAGATCCGCCAACGTATAAAATCACTGATTATAATGATGAGGAAATACAGGGTACGTTTTATGAACAAGAACTTCAAAAAACAAGTCAAGAAGTATATAGAATAGAAAAAGTTATTAGAAAACGCGGGGACAAGTCGTTAGTCAAGTGGCTTGGATATCCCGAATCGTTTAATTCATGGGTTGACAATAAAAACCTAATAAACTTGTAATAGTCATTTTCATACCCAAGTGAGGGTTTGGAAATGGACCTTAATCCTTTTTAAAATCAAGTACAGGATGATTTTTATAGAGACAACTGTTTTTCTTAGATTTTAAACGTATAGCTTTTCGAGTATTCATTCTTTTTTGATCATGTTGAAATTTTTGTAAAACTTTATTTAAATGCTCATTTGGTGGTGGTGGATTTTCAATTTGCTGAATACGCCGTTGAATCAATTCTTGTACCGTTTTGTCATCCATTTTATATAGTAAAAAAAAAACTTAAGTCATTTTCATTTTTTTTTTTTGTAAAAATCACGAATAATGGTAGTGGTCAAAAGTCCTCGAGCCGCCGCGTTTGCGAATGGGATGCCGCCCCGAGCTTGACTTTTCGGAAATATGTAATATCTTGAAAAAGATATTATACATTTATATATATAGAGAATTTCCTGGGGGATATATAATATCTTGAAAAAGATATTATACATTTATATATAGAATTGCCTGGGACACGGATGGGAAACGGATGGGAAACGGATGGGAAACGGTTCTGTCCCAGAAGCCTAGTTTTCCCTCTACTTATGTTCTTCAAATGATTTAATACAGTAGAGTTTAAGTTTTGGTGAACTTATGATCTACTACCGCTTTTCCTTTCACTGAAACGGAAGTGAAAGTATTATTTTCGGTGTTATTCATCTATTGAATATAATTGTGTTTCTCGTGAAGTTCAAGTCAAAAAAGGTCTTTTTGATTTTGGAACTCAAAATGAAAATCACTAACGACTTCATTCATTTATAACCAATTACTAAATATTTTCTATAACTAATTAGTAAGAGTGAATAATAATTGAAAAGAGTACTCTAAGTACTTATAGTGAACAAGATAACACTCGAGTGGTAATTAGCTGAACAACTGGTTTATTAAACACTGAAACTGTTATATATCATAGATGATAATAAAGTTTCGTTCTTAGAAAGTGAAACAACGGCAGGAGGCATTATTACAGTATCCGGTTTACGCCTAAAAGAATACTTTTTCGCTGTATCTCATATTCGCCTTTAATTACTTCACAACTTGTTTACATACCATTTGTTATTATCTTGTATATAAAACATCATATTTCTACCAAGATGTTAATTTTTGCATTTTACTTATATAGAATGTTGACGATTGTGGTTGGTAAATACGCATTAAATTGCTTATAACACTAGTGCACACTGCACTATTGTCAGAATGTATACACTGCAAACAACTACTTTGTTTTTATTCGGATTTTTTTCTGATTGCTTGCACAGGCGCAGGTATGATTCGCATATTCATTATTTTTATTCGAACTTCTTTTAATTTTATGATATTGATGATGACGTTAATGATGATGATGGTGATGAAGAAGAAGGAGAAGAAGAGGAAGAAGATGATGATTATGGTGGTGGTGGTGGTGATGATGATGATGATTATGATGATGATGATGATGATGATGATGATGATGATGATGATGATGATGATGATGATGATGATGATGATGATGATGATGATGATGATTCTGATGATGATGATGATGATGATGATGATGATGATGATGATGATGATGATGATAGTATAAAAGCGAACATTCTTTATTGTATAAATAGAGAATAATAGGTTAGTTTTGATTATAGATCAGGTTTATCATGCGATGCTTAGAGAACAAAAAGCACGAGCCTTGGCGAGTGCTTTTTCGTTTTCGTGCCGAGCATGATAAACATGATCTATAATCAACACTAACCTATTATTCTATTTATCCCACTTTTTATTCAGTAAACTTTTTTTATTTAAGCAAAATAAGTTTTCATGAGTGTTTGTGTCGTACTTTGATAATGACTGTAGTGTAACCAAGGTCAGTGTATTACTCCGCGTTCCAAAAATAACCGCTGATCAAATAATCATTTTTTTTAAATCAGAATATCGTTCTGTAACAAAGAGTCGAGCGTTATTAATTACAATTTAAATCATATTGAATTGCAAATCTTAAAGTTTTATAATATCAATATGACATTAAGTTGTTATATACAAGGAACTACATTTGTTTACAACGTAGCCTAACACCACACATAATTCACTTTCGATATCAAACTATCAAGTCGATCACGAGGTGCACAATATTAGCTTCTTTGTTATAATATATGGTTATTTCGTGACGAAATAACAAAGATAACTTGGATTTAAGCTAATTATATACATTAACATTTTGAATGTGGAAAGTGGCACCAAAGAATTGTGAGGAAAAGTTGTTCGAACTAGAGAAAGACATTTGCTGGTGAAGTGACTGGGTGGGGCGAACATCAAGATCAACTTGTTCGACGGTAGACAGTGGTTGTCTAGGCTGCATTTCGGCCATAGTTTCGGTGCATGACTGTGAACAAGAGGAATCTGTTGTATTGTTACATTTACTTGACTGAGCAAGAATGTTTTAACACTTTTGCTGTTGTTCAACAGATATGTTGGAATAATTGGTTATGGACTGGGCATTTTTGTGCCCTGTTATGGCCATGGTTTCAGTGGGTGGAATGTTTGCATTTCAAAGTTTTTGGACTAGGAATTTGCGAACTGAGTGGTTCGTTATTCTCTTGTGCTTGAGAAAGCCGGCGTCTTTTGCCATGGCCTTCAGCATCTGACCTAGCTTGTTGACACCCAATTGTTGACGCAAGAACCACTGGGATGCAGTGTCATTTGTGCGTATTGCCGGGCAGAAAGGGTGCTAACTTGAAGAAAAATCAGATGGACGCATATCCGAGTACAGCTTGTAAATTAACACAGGATTTCTTGGTCCAGACGATTGTTTTCTACGGTCAAAGGGGAGCAACTCGAACTGACTTCTTCAAAGGGGAGCAACAACAGAACCTATTTGCAACATAGTGTTACATTTACCTAATACTAGAGGTTTTAATGACAATAAATGACAACAAACACGTTTTTTACTACTTTTCTTTGTTTTAAGGTCATTAAAATTGACAAACATTTGAGATTGTTTTTATTATTGATGCACTTGGCAAATACAGGTGACGAGGTGCGTGGGAAAAAGTAGTCCCGGTTTGGCAGTTGATGACGTCATTTTGTGCCGTTGATTATAGCTGTGCCATTGATTATAGATGAAATTTAATCAATGAGGCTTTAATTAACCGAATTCGCTGTAAAATTGGGATAAACTATTATATTGTATTTCAGGAATATTCGGAAACAATTCAGAAGCGATGTTTTATGACGCTACGAACTCAAATGTACGTGTATTTAATTCGGAAACAGTTCAGAAATAATCAAATTATCGATTACAATATCATAAGTTTAAACATATATTTTCGTCTCGGCCTTAGATTTATAATACTTAATTTCTTTTCAATTAAAACGTTTGGTTTTATTATTCCAAAGCTGTTAGATAAACACTGTATTCATAAGCCTCTCGGCGGCCTAGTAAATGAGGTGTCCACCAAGTGATAAGTAGGTCACAGACAAATAATCATTAGGTCACGGATTCGATCATGGTGTGTTCTCAAGATCTTAGCTTATCTTAAACCAGTTCTGGCCTAGTCCTTCCCAATAATGGACTTGATAGTGTTTTATTAAGCACCATACTTTTGGTGCAATCATGCTTTAAATATAAATGTTTAACGCAAAGGTGTATCATCTATACGCCATTTGTTGTTTTATATTTAAGGGTATGAAATTTAATTATCTTAATACAATCCGTTTAAATTGTGTAAACGTTTATTTGTAAATGCAACTTGATTTAAAGGTTTAGTTATTTATCTCTTAAGCGTTTAATGAGGAAGTATTCTATATTAGTGTTCGTCTATATTTACTTAATAGGCAATAAAACATTGCACTTTATATACATCACTTCCTTAATATTTATATTCCTTTTATATTTGCTGTTTTAACATATATTTTCTAAATAAAATATACGGCAAATTATTTTAACACTTAAAATATAAATTTGCATTAGCCTAACTGATTTGGCTGATCTGATGAAGTCGCGGCAATTATTGAATCGTAATAGTAGAACAGTTATAGTACGTTAATATAACATTTGTTAATAACAAACAGTAACTGATAATTCAGATTATACAAACGAATTAATATACACTAATGTATATTATTGCATGCGGCATATTGCCCATCAATTTGTATGGCTTACCATTTACTAAGTAATGACTAAGTAGAAATGCTATAGTGTAATTGTGTAAACAACTAATTGGAATAATAACAATACAGGTTGTAATCATAGTTGCGTTCTTGAATCGCTCTGAAATAAATGATATATATTTACGCCGATGACAAACTAGGGGAAAGGAAATACGCCGAAGACGTACAGCAATGTATTGCGATAAAGTTAACCCGTATTGTAATACGTATCGAATACAATAATCACAATACGATAAGAACTAGAGCACATAGCATTGATGAACTTTTGACATTTAAAATATATTTTCAAGTACTGAATAATCTATGATTTACATATCTTCTAGTAACTTTACACGCACACATTTAACCCCGAGGTGGTTGAATATGTCATGCGATCAATATATTTTACCTATTTACCTAAATATATTTTAGGTAAATTCTTTTGTAATAATTTGCGTTTGTATGTTCACTTTCAGCTCTCTTATTCCACATTGTGACAAAATTAATCAGATTTATTTCAGCAAAAGGGCAAAATAAATACAGTGAATAGTATAGTATTGTGGCATGAACATAATCAGTGTTTCGTTTATTAGCAGTTACACAAAACCAAATAATGAACTTTTATTTCACTGACGATCACGATGTCCACATTTTTTTACAGCTTTTTCAACTGACCGTTCTAATTCTTATGGTAATTAATGTACTATTTTGGTATCTTACACATGATGCTTTAACTGCAACTAATCGAATCAATTGTTTTTTTTAATTAATCGATCAATTAATCCATCAATTAAATGGCATATTATAACTCAGTTATACAATAAAAAAAACTTGTTTTGTTTGACGCTGTATTCGACAATAAGGTTGCAGCACCGTTTGATAAGGCAGAAATAACTGTTTGCTAGTTTATTTTCGCTTTACTATTTAATATAAAAAAATGGGAGACCAAATTTCTGAGTAGTGAAACCAAAAGCATTGGGTCAGGTGAAAGCTCTAAACGTTATGTATGAAATTTTTATTAATACTGCAATACAGAAACACCATACCGCAATGAAATGTAGCGTTTGAATGTACCGCTGTATACCGATATACCAGTATAGTATTGCACTCATAAAGTAAACACACACGACTTTGCGGTGTTAGTAATTAATAGAGACTTCTTAAGTAAAATTATAATACAATCTATATGCAAGTTGTAAACAAAACAGCGCATATTACATACTGATTCGATCCTTAGTATATATAATACAAATAATACCTCTGAGCGCTGTATGTACAAATATTGAATGATCATTGCAGATATATTGATACGTCTTGTATCAGTCAGAAAAAACATCGAATCTTTCGCTGAACAAAATTAGGGCAGTTCAATAGAGCACAATCAACTATAGTGAGGGAGGAGGGTACGATTTTACCAATTTTGGACTCTTCGCCGGTGGTCCCATCTGGGAAATAGTTCGCCGACCAGCTTTCTTCAGGCGTCTCAGTTCTGTGCCAGTCTCTCCAGCTGGACTATCGATCTTGATTTACCGATTCCTATGATGTTGAGTATGAGCTTCCTCTTCTCTGTGGCGACTTGTTCTATCTTCCCTGACATTCAATGTATCGATGGTGGCCGTGGTCCTGGTGGAAATTGGGACCTTATGCCTGACAGTTTCCAGGTGACTCAGGCTTTCACCGCCGGGGTCATACGCCCTCTAGATGGAGTTCCATCTTCTCCCATATTCGTGATGTAAGTTTGTTTTGCTGTTTGGCGTTTGTTTAGCAATAAGGTTTTGACAGAATAGAGAAGCTGGAACTACTTGCAACCACTCCTCCTTTTTAGCTCGAGCTTAGCACAGTGCTTGGCGGAATCATTTTAGTGTATGGTCTTCATTTATTATGCTATACTATTTGATATAGCAATGTATGTTCTGATGATATATTATATTGTACAAATATCAGTAAAAAGAAAGCTATTTATCAATATAAACTCATTATTACCTCAATATTTTCGTTTCTTCAATGCACTTTAGATGTCAACATATTACACACTGAATACACTTAACAAATTAAACGGTTTATAATACGACATAAAACGAATTAAATAAATTGCTACCATAGGCTTAACAATTTGTCTCACGGTCTGACTCTGTGATGTTTGGTCATGGTCCGCGATTGTTTGCCTTTGGCTTCATTGTTAGTAAGACAATGCTGTAAAAAGGTGAATTATGTACATAAAAACTTGTTTAAATATCACGTTCATTTTAATGTTTATAATGATTTTAATTTGGCTAATGATGTATATCCAGAACTTGATAGAGAGATCAGCATTGACGAAATTATGAATGCCGTAAAATTTTTGAAACGCAGAAAATCATGATGCAAAGACACTTTGTTAAACGAATATTTTCTGGAAAGTATTGATATTTTATCGGCTCATATGTGTGACATGTTTAACGCAATTCGTAATTCAGGTACTTTTCCAGATGCGTGGACAGAGGGAATAATCATACCAATTCATAAATCAAAGTACTGACATTACTGGTGTGACGATGCTTTTGAAGAGGATTGATATAAAAGCATCTATTTAAGTTAATCTACATCACCACAATTGTGTATGTGGGTACGAAAATTTTGGGTAGGAAAAAAATGGGTACGACAATTTTGGGTACAAAAATTATGCTAAAAAAATTGGGTACGAAAAAGATTTGGTTACGAAAAAAAAATTGGGTAGGAAAAAGAAAGTTGGGTACGACAAAATAAATTGGGTACGAGAAAAAAATTTGGGTACGAAAAAAAAATGGGTACGAAAAAATTTGGATACGAAAAATGTAGGGTACGTAAAAAAAATGGGGGTACGGGGAAGTAGTACCCGTGGGGAACTTGATCCATTTAGCGAAACTGGGAGGCGGGTTACATTCTCGATCAAATATAACAAGAAATATCTTTAAAAAGATATTCGACGAGTATTTTCTGTACCACTTATCTTAAAAAAACGTTCTGTTACGGTAAAACGTGTGTGGGTTATAACATTACGTTTCAGCATATAAATTCAAAACTCGACATGCTCTTTAATTACACCATGCTCTTTAATTTCACATGTATATCATACCAAACTTTATATTTCGTTGTTTCCTTTCCTAAGTTAATGATGCTATGTGTACGGACGTGATTTCACATGCCCATGTGCATGAACATATAATTTTTCTCTTTTGATTATTGTTTTTTTCTCTAATTCAATAAGCTTAGGCATGTTTGTTCGTTAAGTACGGTAATAATTTCATCATGATTCCCGAAAGTAGGTATGAACACATAGTCGTAAGAGCACTTGAATACGTGAGTTCGCCCATGAACACATAGTAAGGTTAACTAAATCTCCGCGATATGACCTACTATGTGATTAAAACAGCAAACAATATCCAACAAACGAATGTATTATCAAACATAGTATGTGCACGAATGTGCCTCTGTAATTGCTTTTTGAAAAGTTTATTAAATATGCAAAATGAGAAAGCACGCATAAGAGCGAGTTTCAAAGATGTCATGCGGCTATTATGCTGTTTATATACCATTGTCGCTACGTTTACAAATGGCAGGTTCGAAATAATTCGTTTTCTTTACACTCATGATCGCATTGAAAGTTAATTATACACGTTTTAATTCTCAATTAATTTACTGAATCACGACAAATGTCAAATATAATACAGAAAATGCATAGTTGTTTCATTGATCTATAAACATATAATGGATTGAATATAACTGATTTAAAATTAACGTTTTCAAACTATTATTAAATCTTTTTCCCAGAATATGCTGTTCTATTTATAGCTGAGCTTCCTATACCTTTATCAATGATAATCAGCGAGGTATGCCGATTAGAAAAATCGAGCTATCTCAAGCGGACTCGCTCGGTCTTTTACATAGGTCGCCATTGTGAAGAATTTTTTCATGGTATGATAACTTAGACGAGCTGCTTCGCAGCATCGTCAAAAAGGATCAATAAATGACGTCAATAACTATCGAGGCATTACTATAGTAAGCTGTTTATCCAACTACTATTGATGCGGCGTTTATTCTCATGTCTTTAATTCAGCATCATTTGTATAAAAACAAGCGCTTGTATGTTATTTTCGTCGATATGATGAAATACTTCGATTCTATTTATATATACATCAATTGTGAACTCCATAAAGTCACGTGATCCTGCACTCAGGGAATGTATCGTATGTTTACTAGTTCAATTATTCAATTAAAATAACAATGAAACAAAATGAAACAAGACGGGGTATATACATCACAAATGGATGTTATTAGATGTAAACACACTGGTAAGTGGTGTGTTTTTTTTTTTCAAACAATTTTTAAAACAATTTTACTGAAGAATTTCAACAAGTGCATAAAAGACAGTTTTTTATGCGGCTTATGGCGATGTAAAAAAACATCAGAATTACTTTATTTAATATGCCTGTGTTCTTGGCCAAAAATTCGGTTAGTACAACTTTCATTTACACGTTATGCTGCACGCAACGTGAAATTTTTGCACCGATTTCAGACGTAGTCAATGCAATAATGTATTCTTAAATCTTAATGTATCGGCACAAACTGCAAGAAAAACTGTCTTTTATGCGCTTAAGATTTTTGCAAACTTGAGATATTTGTAAAAGAAAAGTTCTAAACGGTGTGTTTTCTTTCTGTCCATCCCATGTGTAAACCCTGTGAACGCCGTTGGTCCTACATCCTGATTTTACAGTTACCATTTAATCTATTACGTAACACTCGTCCAGGACAAGTACAACAACATGACGCTTCAGTTTACTTTCCAGTATTTTTCATCCCTTTTCTAAGTTGATCCATGCTTCAGGATGGCACAATACTATTTAACTGGAAAATAACTCTAGTATAATAAAATAACTCCTACGTAAAAAGACCGACTTATCATAATTGTTTTAAGATGTATGTGGTAACAAGATATTTTGGCCAAAATTAGAATCGTTGACTTTTGTCTTTTAATGAATTAAGCAGGGGGCAAAACTCAGAAGCAGAAGTAACATCTTTTATCGTGAATTATCTTACTGTAGAAACAAATTTGATGTGCATTAACTGTGTTGAGAATGTTGGCTATTTAGTTAATGGATTGATTTAGTATAACATATTGTGGATATATCGAACAATATGCCATATTGAGGTTGTCGATTACTTAATAGAGTTTGTTCCTTGTATATTTAAAAAAATTACATTTTTTTAATAGAACGTGTGTATGTTCTGTATATGTTGGGGGTTACGTACGGTATCAACGTTGAAAAATCAAAATCTTATGAACAAGAGATGTGTTTGTGAAACACTATGTCCCTATATTATATGGGGACATAGTGTTTCACAAACACATCTCTTGTTCATAAGATTTTTATATATATGACCTTTGACCTTGAAGGATGACCTTGACCTTTCACCACTCAAAATGTGCAGCTCGATGAGATACACATGCATGCCAAATATCAAGTTGCTAGCTTCAATATTGCAAAAGTGTACATTAAATGAGCGGTTTTGACCCATATATTTGACCTTTGACCTTGAAGGATGACCTTGACCTTTCACCACTAAAATGTGCAGCTCCATGAGATACACATGCATGCCAAATATGAAGTTGCTATCTTCAATATTGCAAAAGTTATGGCAAATGTTAAAGTTGGGGCAAACAAACAAACCAACAGACAGGGCAAAAACAATATGTCCCCCACTATAGTGGTGGGGGACATAAAAAGTAACATTATCCATCAAATTTTAGTCATGTGATGATATAATTGTGATACGACTGCCAAATCATATCGTGCATTGACGCCACCTCTTCGTAAGAGAGCCGCCCCATTTTTTTATACAAATTCTAAAGGATCTATAAAATCCTCAAAAATATTTGTGTCAATGATGGAACTTGTATGTATATTTTTTCGTACCCAGGGTACATTAAAGTTTAATGAAGAGTACCCAGTGTACATTTAAGAAGTACCCGAGCTGACAATGACCAATCGAGCGTCAAATCATATCGTGCATTGTCGGAACCTCTCCTTCACAGACCCACCACATAGGCAGAGGTCCCATGTCTTTTATAAATTATAAAATGCTTATGTATCTAGATCGTTAAGAAGATTTTGGTTAATGCAGCAACTTGTATGTATATGTTGTATGTTGTATATCGTTTGATGACGTTAGCGATTAAAGGTTGACAACTTATGGGTCCTCACATTTCCAAATGAGTTGCGATTGTTTATTTGTGCACATTTGTGGATACATTAATCCTCGCCGAATCGCACTAATTCCCCGATTTAAAAACGAATGTGACTTGTGTTGAAAGAAACATACACGAGTCACCATGAAGATTTCTCCATGTATTCTAAACACCGACAAGACCCGAAGGAATCTTCTCACAACGAATCAGAACAATAAAGTCGGAAAATCTGATTAGCAACCAGAACTAGAGCGAGTTTCATAAATACGTGTATATGTTTCAAGACTGCGTCTATAAAAATGTTCCCCTGCATCAACGAGATCGGAAAGGCACCCTACATAAAATACGACTAAGTGTACTTATTTTGTAACCAACAAAACTAAGGACTTAAGTGGAGGAAAATGCCCTAATCTTTAAAGGGTCAGCTAAACTCTTCATTTCTATACAGATCCAGTCGAGTTTATAATTATTTATAAAATTACTTTGACATTAAAAGGGAGGAAATTAGTTGAAGTAATCCAACTCCAAGCTATTGACCCTCCTGGTCGTTGGAAGTTGCAACTGATAAAGCTTTTTTTTCGTGAAAAGTTTCCGCCTGTAATCCAGGCGGCACTTCAAATAGTCGGTTTGGAATGGTAAATCAGATTTTACTTTTCCTAGATTTTTTAAAACTGGGTTTATATCATTCTATGACATGTAAGGTCAAATAATTTTATCAAGCTCAAATTTTCATGTCAATATTTTGGCGGCCATCTTGGATTTCAAAATGGCCACCAACGAAATTAGTAGCACAATTGTAAAACGCTTGTTACTTGGATATTTGTGGGCATAAAATGACCAAAATGGTTTCAAAATGCTCATCATAGACTGTTGAACATTTTCGTGTCAAATTTCAATGTCATTGATGTGGCGGCTATCTTGAATTTCAAAATGGCCGCCACGAAAATTGGTAAAATAACAGAAACACACTCATAACTTGGACATGTGTGGGTATAAAAGGACCAAAAAGGTGTCAAAATGCTCACGAGACTCTTAGAAACATTTCTGTGTCAAATTTGAATGTTGGTGATTTGGCAACCATCTTGGATTTCAAAATGGCCGCCTCGAAATGTGGTTACAAAACAGAAAAACTCTCACAACCTGGACATTTGTTGGTATACAATGACCAAAAAGGTGTCTAATTGTTAATACAACACTGTAGAATAATTATATGTACTTGTTATGATTTAATAATAGATTTTCATATTAAATAAATTAGATATTAATATAATTGTTCAGTTTATTAGTAATTTCTATATCTTAATCCAAACTCCCTACCTTGTCAACATAACTGAAACTCTTTAAATGTATGGTATTGATAACGAGTCATGAGCTCTTAATGTGCACGCTAGTTTTCATCTATATATCAAAGTAGTACAAACATTGAACCAATGAAAATTCACGTTAGGTGAAAAATGTCTTCCTCTTCCTCCGATATTGCATGTGTGTTTAAGCAGTCCTCATTACCAGTACATTTACACAGCCCAGTACATGTATGATTGTTTTGTCGACATGTTCATCTTCTAGTACATTTGCTGATACCACAGCTACATTTTACTAGATGTGCTTGAGTGTCAGTTGCAGCGATAGAATCAAAAGACAAAATGGGCCGCACTTTATTATAAGACACTTCCCAACCACACTTCAATGGGTCTAAGTGGGCCCGCAATAAGTGTTGATACCAAGTTCCATATGTTGGTGGAATTTTATCAATACCTGTAACAGATGATAATCCCAGAAATGTTTTCAACGTATTCACCAGGACTCAAGTTTGAACTGCTAAAAGAGCACAAGTACCTCATACATTCATTCACTACATCAGGTGATGGTAAATCACCCTCTCCGAGTCGAGCTATTACATCGAGAGCTTCATCAGAACAAGCCAAAAGACATTTTAGTGCAGTTTTCTTGCCTACTCCGTGGATATGGCCTGTTGTGTCTGAACCGGTGAGTGTATGCATAGCTGGTAAAGCTTTCGCTTTCTTTTCAACTATTGCGTTGTAAATGTCGGTTATAGAAATTAATCTCCTCGAGTCATTATGGCCAGTCAACATCCTTGGTTATGTCCCTAATATATCATGTCTTCTCAGTAAAAGAACCAACCACTCTGTGTCTTGGCTGAAGAAATCAACAGAGAATCCAGTTTGTACAATGTCTACAGCATGAATGATCATGAGTGTGTCTGCCCCTTCCAGTGTACTTACTGGTGTGGTTAGATTAACTTCATTATTGTTTGACCGAACACCTTCCTTTGTTACTGTCACTATTCTTTCATTGGAATTGTTAAACAGTTTTTTTTTCAGCCAAGTACAGTGTTAATCTATCTTTTGTTTTTCAAATGGACAATATGCTGTCAATAGCTGTTTCGTTGTCAACAATTATCATAATTATGTCACTAGTTTTATCGGCGTCATACCTTAATGTGTCTTTTAAACTATGAGGTTTTGTATAATTGTCAAAAATTACTCGTGTGCAAAAGACTTTTTAGCAAGATTGTCAATGGTAGAAATGAATATTTCAGACATTTCTTCACAAGTTGTGTTAACACTTTTATTACACCCATTAACAGCTTACTGTACCACTGCCATTCCATCAACAATTAGCTATCTTCTATTACCTCTTTCAGTTGTTATTGATTGGACATCAATCACGCCTGTATCATATTCTTCTAGCGCTTTTCTTAATTCATGTTTGATGTCTTCAAAGACCCATCACCTTTCATAAGTGTCTTATAAACTGGGAGTAGTTCGCAGTTTGAAACTGTATCTTTTATGTCAAGCTGTCTATCAGACTTGGAAATTATCAGCATTTTTGACAGTAATGCAGTTGTTTTGTTTTGTTGTTGTTGTTACGTGCCCTTATCTTTCTTCCTTTTGTTTAAATCATTCCAACTGTAAACCTTTACTTGGGTCATCTTGTCCCACATGTTTGTTTCACCATTGATTCGATTCTTGACAAACTCATCTCTTGCATTGTGTCCTCTGTTCTCAACATCAATTATATTTTCTTTTGCTTCATTGCTTAGACATTTCTTCGATGCAATATTGAATAGATCATCACCCTTGTCTTTGAATGGATTATAGTCATTAATTTATTTTTTTCAACTTTTCTACATTATTATCCTGCCTTGTTTCATCCGACGTATTTAACTGGTGATGCTTTTTTGAGGATGTAGCTGTATCGCAAATCATGGTGTCTGTTTCTTCTTTTGCCAACTCTGGTGCAGCCAGACAGGACAGTATTTGGACAGTGTGTCAGGCTTAGTTGTGATTCCTGATATACCACCACCACCCTTAATTTTCCTATTCTGGTGTGTCTGTGCCTATAGAGGTAAATGAAATTGTACTCTGGCAGCTGTATGCAAAGTCTCCCCTCAGTAGGCTGATCCATATCTCTGGCTCTGTTTCCTTCGATTCGCACGACCTAGCAACAAATTCTAGTATGTTCTGTGCATAATCTAAACGGTTAAAAGCGAAGAAGTACGTGCTTAGCCTTTCTAAAAATGCTTAATACAGAAACAGTTGTTTATCTTTAATGGACCTTTGAAATGCTAATAATGTCAAAACTTGGCGAATGTAACCTCTGTAGTTAGCATACATAGGCTGCTGTTCATTTTCTTTATCAAAATCTGCCAACTGCTTTTCTAGGTTAATGGATTCAATTGTTATGTTCAGATCTTGGTGAGCTTTCTTTATTTCTTCATGTGAACCAGACTGCAAAACACACTTAAGATTGCTGCAGTCTGCAATTAATGCATCATATACTCTTTTGCGGCTTTAAAAGAACGCTGACAGCCACAGGTCTGTAAGCACTTGAAGTGTAGTCTCATGGGCTTCCATAGCCCTGTTATTGTGGCTTCTGTTGATGATTTGATTACAAACCACATCACTATAGAGCCCACTCTTCACCCACAGGTCATCGATACCACTGTTTTCTATAGTCTTCCCAAGACAAAGCACAACACACAAACTTGTGTGGAATGGCCCAGGGGCCAACCACCATTTTCCACCATAGTGTTGGGGATCAATGTATTCTAGTTTGCATGCTCTCTTATACAGATCCATATCAAAGGTTTCTATTACTTTGCCTGAATCAGGGCATGCTATCTTATTAGGGTCATACAAGTTCTCTAGAACAGTCACTTAGGTTTTCCAACCACTTGCACTAGAGTTAATGATGGGTAATGCATGTCCCTTGTCATTGATACTTTTGTTCAAGTCTCGAGATGTTATCAAAGAGTTGTATGCCCTTCATACTGGGATTGTTGTTCTGTTCTGGTCGTATCAACAAGTTTATCTCCATTGTCAATCTGGCAAACCAGGCATAATGAGTAATCAGTTCTGGCACGTTTATCCGGTGGTAGAGAATCCATCATTATTCTCTGAAATATACATAGAATATTTTAAATCTTAGATACATTGACACATTTCATTTTGTTTTATTAGTAGTACATTTTTGCAGTAGCCCCCCATTAATAGTTTTATTATTACTTTACAGTACCGCCCCTGGATTTGTTTCACGTCATTGTGTCTTCGCCTGTCAATTACGTCATAACTCTTTCTCTGTTCCTGGGTACATGTAAGCTACATGCATAGGTCATTGGGTTTATAACGTTCAATTTTATTTATATTTTCTCTCTGATAGGCGTTTCTTTTTTCATTTAATTATTATTAATTTAATTTTTAGCAGTCACATAAACAACCAAGCAATGTAATATGGAATTTTTACACCCATTATTGCTGCTTCTTCCTGTATTTGCGCGATGATTATCTGAAATATTAACTCAATGACGCTATATTTTTAAATCTTTTTCTATAAAGAAGGAATGTAGTTGACACTTGTTTGTAGTTTCATTTTATCGTTCGTCAAAAAGTTGTAACTCTGTTGCTCTGGTATCTTCAATACCATTGAGTAATTAAATTGTAATTAAATTGAATGCGTTTTAATTCCCTTTTATAATTGTTTGATTTGAGTTACAATGCTATGATGTTAAATTTTATTTACACTTAAATGTATTATGAATATTGTTGGGCCAAGTGTGAGGTTGAGCGCTCTATAACCGGTTTAAACCCCCAATGCTTTGCATTGACCGTTCCAAGGCGGTGACCCCAGCTTTATTCATATTTTGTGTTTATGTTGGTTTGTATTGTGCTGTATTGTGCTGTTTTGTACTGTTTGGGCAATCGGTCACTTGCCTTAAATAAAGGACCAACTAATCGTTTTTAATGAAAATTCAATACTGCTCCAGCAGCTGGAGTTTCACTTCTTTATATTGTTTAATCAATTAAGTACTATACAAAAATGTACGGTTGAATTTGATGATTAATATAGCGAGAAAAGATAGAATATCCGAGTACAGGTACCCATCCGACCACTACTACACTTTTTTTTTTTTTGGCCATGATGCATTTACAAAGAAAACAATATCATAAAATTGTGAATAAATGCTTTGCAAAGTGTTATTAAAGGTGAATAACATAAAATCAATCCAATAAATTACCCTGGAATGATGTTAATGAGAAAAACAAAATGCTGTCTGCTAATTATTTTTGGCAATTGTAATGGCGGAATATAACAACGGGAAACAACTATGTATTTTTTTATTGTGTGATAGTAAAAAGGGAAGAAACATATATATTTAACAAAATTACTACCACTGGATAAAGATCTAATTTGAGAGCATGTTTAAGAAATAAATATAACAAAATTAAGAGATACTGAAGTAAAGACTTACCTTTCTTTGAAGTTCCTCTTTTAGCCTTTGACTCATCTTGTCACCATTGTACTCATACAGATACTACTTAAAGATTTTATGGCAATTGTTTTGATGAAAAAATAATGCATTTTGACATCTACTTATATAAACATTCTTAAAAGGGATACATATTCAAAATCAAACAAGGGATAATAAAATCATGAGGAATTTATCATGATTTATTATGTAATAAGCCATTATCCGCACCTCGATCCCAACTTCCGAGATTACAGTCTGCTTTGTATTATATCTTGTATAATGAGATGTAACTTATGCCCAGTACACATCTATTTAGATATGTTAGTCTAGTTTCTTTGGTTCCAATAGTGTCTGACCCTCTAATTTTCAGAAATAAGCTTGACAAAATATCTTCGCTGGGTTTTTTCCTTAAAAATGTTATTATTTTTCAATCATTTTTATATTCATTAATATGCAAATGAGTACATTCAAATGGGTCATTTATAGAAATAATGTACGATGTCTAAGGAACATTTTGACACCTTTATAGTCATTTTATACCCATAAATGTCCAAGTTATGAGAAGATTTCTGCCGTGCTACCATTTTCCGTGGCGGCCATTTTGAAATCCAAGATGGCCGCCAAAATATTGACATGAAAATTTGAGCTCAATAAAATTTTTGGACCCAAAGGGTTATAGAATAAAATAAACACAGTTTAAGAAAATCTAGGAAAAGTAAAATCTAAAAATTAACCATCTAAAATGGACTAAAACGGCACTACATAGGATATTTGTTGGATTCGCTGGATTATCGATTTTAATTCACTCGTGATCATAGAAAATATATATTTTTACGAGTGGCGCGCAGCCACGATTGAAAATATATATTTTCTATGATCACGAGTGAATTAAAATCAATATTCCACCGAATCCAACAAATTTACTTTTTATTTTATGCTTTTTTTTTCACAGTTGATATACATTGTTAAAGAGTTTTTTACTAAAGAATTTCGCTGAAATAATGACGTCATTTCGTCAAAAAAATGACGTCATTTCACAGTAAACCGTGAAAATTATCGATTTATAACAGTGAAATTATCAGTTTTAATTCACTGATTTCTCTATAAACCACCGGAAAGCAATAAATAAATTAGCACCATAAAATATTTTCTGGCATAAACACAAGCAGATCATCAATATATCACAATAAGTGACGTATGCACAAATTGAAACAACTTACGTGATACGGCGTGCTCGCATAATAATATTAATCCAAAGTTTCAAACACGTCAACTGTTTATTTAAATGTGCAAGTTATTTTTATCTCCGAAACATTGTAAGTAAGATAGATCGAATCGTCAATTCAAAACTTCGGCTTGATAGCGGTTTTTGTATAAAGTTTGTTTTGAGTAAATGACTCGCAAATTTATCTCAATAACAGGTATAATGTGTTACGATGTATTTGTATTAGGACCCAATTTTATAGACATAACGCAACACTTTTTTTTACATAAAAAAGCGATTATAAGGAAGAACTGTACCTATATACTCATAAATGCACTAACGCGTTCAAGAAGAACTAGGGAGGAGATCAACTGAAGGAGGTAAAAGCACAACTGTATTTGCAATTGTTAGAGCAAACATACATAGACCCTGTAACGAAGTGATTCCATCCCTAGTACAAGCTGTTAATCGTGTATAAACTCTCAATTTCTGCATGTAAATACAGATTTGATTTTTTCTCAGAATATTAGTCTACTCTGTGTTTGTTGCTGAATATAAGCTTAACAAAACTTATTTTTATACATTTTATTATAAAATCAGAAATTTATGTATATATACAAGTCATTCAAAATCTACATTAAAAACACTACCACTACAAAAAATACTATTCTAAATGCATTATCAAACTTATAAACCACTAAAAGCCATCAACACATACACCGAAACTGGCTCAGTTTGTCCAATACAAAAGGCGGGTACACGTTCCATAACGCCAGTTTTAGTGTATGCATAGGGCTTGCAGGGCTTATTACAAACTGCATGATTATGTGGGAAAATTGAGACAATGATTTTGTTGAACAACTACGATTATTCTAATCCCCGCATATAAGCTTTAATTATATTTCCCTTTTATAATGCTCATTGTCTCCGCTGATGAAGTCACAAATCCATTTACCTAAGCACCCAGAAATGAATAGTCATAGGGCCTTAATAAAACTCCTTAGTGAAAATAACAAGCCATATAAAGTCTCTTGCTCTCTATCCAAGGTATTTTGACATTGAAATAAAATGTTTTGGAAATATATATACTAAATAAGATTTTTTAAGACTGTTGTTGCATAATCAAAAAACATCCATGTTTATTTATAAAAAAATATAATATATCCGATTTCCTAAGGAGCTTTGTGCATACCAGCCTAGATTGATGTAAACATTCATGGTGAACTTAAGACAAAACACAACGCATTCCAGGAACAAGTTATATACATTGAGCGATCCCTAGCAGCTTGTGTATTGCTTTTTTTAGTTTACTATTTTGTAAAAATAAAAAGGTTTCACAAAACCGTCCCCCAAACTACATTCTTTTCTAGTTAAGTGTTTTGAAAAGACTCATTCACATATACAAAGTATTCAACTCAATTAAAAATTTGGACGGAATACATTATAATAAGACTAAGAATGTAAAATGAGCTGAACTGCTTGGCAGTTTTTTTTATGTATTACTATTTTTTTGGTTGTCCTGTACTTAAAACTGCCGTGAAATTGCAAATATAAATGCAACAATTATTAACACCCACAGCTTGTTTAAACTCTCAGTGCTACTATCAATACCATGTTCATTGCAAACAGACTACAAACACACCAATAAATAAGCTGGAATGAAGCATTCCACTTTCACAATCACAGTTTAAAAACACAATATCACGGGACTAGCTTGGATCCAACAATGCATTAGGAGCAGTCTGAAGCACCTGCAAGTTCCTGCACCAGTGGAGACTTCAATGCTGGTATGGTGCTTATCTTCATGAATTTTGAACTTGAATATTTGGTCCTTATGGCCTGAAAAGAGAATTTTTCACATATTAATTAACAGCTTTGGATGTGTTTAAGCTGCAAAAACATGCATACACTGGGTGTTCCTACTTGTGTCATTAGGATATTGTCAAACACGCATAAACTTTTAACAAATTTTTGCCTGTAGGTCATAAAATCAAAATGTAAATGGATAATATATTTTATGAATTTTTCAGTGTCGATTTGATGGTAGATCACAAAAGTGAACAAAAATATGGACCATGATAAATACAGCATTCCGATTTACAACTTGGTAAAACAGGAGATGTGTTTGTCAGAAACACAATGCCCTCTATTGCACCGCTTTGAAGCCATAAATTTGACCTTTGACCTTAAAGGATGATCTGGACCTTTCACCCCTCAAAATTTGCAGCTCCATGAGATACACATGCATGCCAAATATCAAGTTGCTATCGTCAATATTGCAAAAGTTATGCAAAAGGTTAAAGTTTTTGATTATTTTTTTTACCTTTGACCTTGAAGGATGACCCTGACCTTTCACCACTCAAAATGTGCAGCTCCATGAGATACACATGCATGCCAAATATCAAGCTGCTATCTTGAATATTGCCAAAAGTTATGACCAAGGTTAAAGTTTTGGGACACACACACACAATGACAGACGGGCCAAAAACAAAATACCCCCGATCTTTCGAACCTGGGGCATAAAAAAATATTTTCATTTTTAAATAATACTTAAACAGCACATTTTTTCAATGTTGATCACTACACTTACAGTGAGTTTGAGTTTGGAATCCTCCTGTTTCATGACTAGACTGGCAAGTTTACGCATGGTTGGCACAAGTTCTTCTTCTGTATAAGAGCTATAGTGCGCCAATGTCTCTGTCTAAAGAGATAAAGCATTGCATTATGAACAAGCAAATTCGTTGAATTGAAATCCCCGGCCAATATGCTTCTGGACACAAAATGTTATATTTTACACTCAAAAAAGCATTTTTTCAAGAAACAAAGGGCCATTACTCTGTTATGAACAGATGGTGTACAAAGCCATTTGGCGTGCATTATCCTCTTATCCATATATATACTCATACCAAGATTCAATGAAATCCACCTAAGCACTTCCAAGATATGGCTCCGGACGGACGGAAAGACGGACAACGCTAAAACAATATCCCTCTGCCTATTGCGGGGGATAATAACTTGATTGTTTAAGGTACAATCATGTAATCAGTCACTGCTGAAAACAACTTACAAGTATCGTTGAAAATGATGGATGCTTCCCTTATATGACCTTGACCCCAGTGACCTTAAACCTTCCGGAAATAATAAAAATTTTAAAGGCGCTTTAAGAAACTGTTAAAAGAGTGCGAAGGAAACCTTGAGAAAATCTATTACTAGCCTTGGTGACCTTGACCCCAGTGACCTCAAACCTCATCAAAAGGTAGATATCCATGCAAGGTACCTACATGCCAAATATATAATAGATCGAAACAAGAGATGTGTTTGTCAGAAACACAATGCCCCCTATTGCACCGCTTTGAAGCCATAAATTTGATATTTGACCTTGAGGGATGACCTTGACCTTTCACCACTCAAAATTTGCAGCTCCATGAGATACACATGCATGCCAAATATCAAGTTGCTCTCTTCAATATTTCAAAAGTTATGAAGAAGGTAAAAGTTTTGGTTAAAGTTTTTGAATTTGTTTTTTTGACCTTTGACCTTGAAGGATGACCTTGACCTTTCATCACTCAAAATGTGCAGCTCCATGAGATACACATGCATGCCAAATATCAAGTTGCTATCTTGAATATTGCAAAAGTTATGACCAAGGTTAAAGTTTTGGGACAGACACACACATACAATGATAGACAGGCCAAAAACAATATACCCCTGATCTTTTGATACGGGGGCATAAAAATATTGAAGATGCTATGAGAAACTGTAACAAAAGTGCGACGTAAATTAGTAAGGAAGGACAAACTGGCAACTATATGCTCCCCGAAAATGTTTGAGTAGCATAAAAACAAGGCTTCTGAGTCTTCCACTGTAAGAAGACGCTCATTCTGGGGGCAGGGGTGTAATAACAATATTGGGTACAAATTTCCCTGCTAAATAGGTTTATATATATTTGTCAATTATTATATTAAAGTCCATTCAATGTTTTAGGTAAAAACAAGAGACATGTTTGTCAGAAACACAATGCGCCCTATTGCGCCGCTTTGAAGCCATAAATTTGACCTGTGACCTTTCACCACTCAAAACGTGCAGCTCCATGAGATACACATGCATGCCAAATATCAAGTTGCTATCTTAAATATTAAAAAAGTTACAACCAAATTTAACGAAGGTTAAAGTTTTAGGAAAGAAAAATTCAATGATATTTGACCTTTGACCTTGAAGGACAACCTTGTCCTTGAATTTTCACCACTCAATTGTTTTTTTGGAAATACAACACTAATTTCCCCCAAGGTCAAAACGCCACCAATGTTCAAAATTCAACGGACTGCCCCATTCCCAAAATGATTAAAAAAAACTAGCTTGGAACTGGAGGTACAGGCTACTCACCCATTTACAGTCGTCCAGAAGTTTCATAGAAAGACATAGGGCTGCGGCAGCTATTTGGGAAGGGAGATATTGCACCATATCGTACTCCACTATCGTCAACTCCATCAGGTACTTGGCCAGCGTATGCTTGCTGGCATCAACCTGAATAATTACACAAATAGTTTTCATGAACATCAACCTTCTGAGATGACTTGCACATTACAAATGGGTTGAGAATGTCAACAGGATTGGTATAGTTGCATGCTCAACCCGTGAGTAATTTTTTTCTAAACTTTCACTATTCAACTGATACCAGCAGGTTACAAACCTCAGAGCGATTATAATAATTACTCTGAATGGGTATTCCACAGTAATTATGATTCACAATGCCCCAATTCTTTACATACTGTATAGTGTATTAAATTGGCAAAGTTCCAAACCAGCAGATTATACTGCACTGCAGTGGGTTTTTTTCATTAAAATTGAGTCTGGTAGGGGGGCATATTCCCAATGGAAAAATAGTACATATTTTTCCCCAAATTAGACCTAAACATTCCCAATTGAAGGTTTCCAAAAACACTTGTATATATTTTAGACAGTCAGTCATTTAATTAATCTCAAATAAAGCTCTATAGGTTGAAACAGTCCCAGACCTCCAGACCTTTTATTCATAAAAAAATATTTGTTTTTATAGACATTTATTTTATAAATCTCCGACATTGTGAAAAAAATGTATTTATTGTATTCCAAAATTGTAGACTTTATTTGCATGGTTTAGTAATACTTGAAATAATATATTCTAATAATTATTAAAAACATAAATCAAATGCTAGCTGGAGCACAGAGTCCTCAACTGCAAATATGGCTTAGTGGGTACGGCAATGGTTATCAAATACAAAGGTCAGTGGTAAGAGTCTTGTGCCCAGTTTCACATTCTCAATTTGTGAGCTCAACTCCGATGAGTTTCCAGTATTGAGAATGTCTGTCAGCTCACAACCTCACATCAAGGCAATATAAATGTTCATATATCACTACTCAAACTGCTCAACTACGTTAAACAATATATTGACCTATATATAATAACAATATATTGACCTATGAACATTTGCGATGCAAAAGTGACTGGAGATTTTTCGTTTTCAAATAATATTCTGCTTTTATACTGGAGCTCTCAAGTTTTGATGTTCGTATGCATACATTATCAATGTTATGTATTTAATGATTTTGCCACAATCAGAATGTGTACCATTGAAGTTTCCAATTTTGATTTATATGGATGCAACTGTTTACGTCTGCAACAAACATATAACACAATCTTTCTTGCTTTTAAACATACCTGACCAGCCTTTGAATTCCTCCTCAAGAAATGCAAACACAATGGCTTTCCAAAACTAAAGTTCAATGTCCGTAAGATAGTTTGTTCCATTTCCAAAATTTCCTTTTTAGTGTAAGCATTGTCTGTAATATAAACAAAGTCTGCAACTTCCGGTGCGTACATCTCTTCATATTTGGAGGCAATCAACATGGATGTGACACCGACCAACTGCAACTTGTTTTTGGTCACAGGAGATTCCTGAAATATTTTTTAACAATAGAGCTATGATGCACAGTAATAGTTGTGGCCAATGATAAAGTTTTTGGACGGACGCACAGACCAACAGTTCAACTGCTATTATGCCACCCTAACAGGGGCATAAGTATACATTTATCCCCAATGACCCCTAAACATTCCCAATTGACAGTTTCCCCCAAAAATATTTTTTAAACGAGTTTAAACATGTCAATTATCTCCAAATCCAGCTCTATAAGTTGAGCCTTAGAAAATACAATATTGAAATCACTTTTATTATCAATTTTAAAGGATTTGTAAGAACAAAATTAGCAATATTATACGGAATATTAATTTCCCAATTTTAGAACAAAAGGGCGCGACCAATCCAAAATGGTGAAAACACACAAACTCCATTTTGCCGTGCTCTCCGGGTGCCAAACACACGTTTTTTCTGGGAACGCATCATTCTCAAACATGTGTGTTCTAGGGCGCATTGTTTAAAAACTCTGATTTTCAACATCGTCAAAGTTGTACATGATACGATTACCGAGTATGATTCGTGGATATAAGCAAAACACACGTCAACACTGTTTTGAAAAGTAGAACGGAAATCACAATACTTCATTGAGAATGTAGTACGCGTATTTTGATTGGTTGAAATATATCAATTATCCAATCAGTTACGGCGTTTTTTTTAAAGTTTGTTGGACGATTAATTGGCTGTCCCGGATGGTGAACAAATAATATGCGACAGAAAAAGGATTTCAAAATTGATCCTCAACAACTTAAACTCGCTGTGAAGATATTTATCGATAACGCAGCCTCGATGTAAACCATGTGGTTTAAATATGAAGAATAAACGCGGAAAACACAGTTGGTGTTAGTCTGTTGTGAGCGTAGACATTTATTATTTATATAGTAAAATAAGGGGACAAATATTCCACTCGTCCGCACGTATTGACGAGTGAAATCTTGAAAGGACGAGTGAATTTCCCTGAAGCTCTCGTCCAGCAGGACGAGTGAAAAAAACTGATGTTCAAATATGTATTTTCTGACCAGTAAGACTCTTTTTCATTCAAATTTTTTTTTTAAGCATTTATATTCCAAAACGCAAATGAACCGGAAATTGTAATTGTAAATCATACAGCAGGTGTGCGTTGTTATGCGAGACTGTGTCCCAAGTATTGGCTTTTTGGTGTTAACTTGCGCTTCCATGTTGACAGGGAACCATCCGACTGCTTTCACTACACAAGTATTGATTTTTAAAGGATTATTTTACCGGAAAGAACGGTTTTAAACCAGTCTGAATTTCGTCTGAAAAAATGTCTGACATACAAGCGTTATTTAAAGGGGGCGGGGACGATGTTCAAACGTCCGAAACGGAAAGCACGTGAGCATTAGAAAAAAGGAAATTACAGCAGTCGGCGTAGCACAAGACCAAACTTTCGCGAACTGTCCAAAATGTGTGGTTTGATAGATATTCGTGGGGCCATGGAAATCTTTATTTCACACATATTTGAAAGACGAGTGTATGTGTTTGCAGGACAAGTAAAAAATTTAATGCACTGGTCCTGCAGGACGAGTGCAGTTTAGAAATATTTTTGTCCCCTGGTAAAGCAGTGTTTTTTTATATACTTTTCTGGATTAATTGAGCAGTGTTTTTTATAAAGTGACAATTAAAATTTGCAAGTTCTGAAATAAATAGCATTTTTTACTTTTATACGGTAGTACATACATAATAGTGAAACAGATCGTACAATATTCCGTCATATGTTACATAGAATGTAAGTACATATAACAAAACAGACATCTGCTGTTTATACTACAGGATGTGAGAGGAGTCTTCTATACAGAATAAGGTCTTGACATAATTCAGGAACAGGTTACCTGTAGGGAAACCAAAAAATTATCAACACTAATCATCCAATTGATTAAAAGTCTAGTCAGTCCAAATTGTTAAAGATGTTAAAAAAGTTCTCTGTTTAAGATGTTATCCGTTTCACTGTTTGTTATTAAAAGTAAAACAAATCAAGATTTTACTTGCTATAAACCTATTTCTGTATTTAGCTGTAAAATTGCATAAAAGAGCCCCTGGCTAAGGTGTATCATGTTAAGTTGGATTATTTGTAACGACTTTACAAAGACACAATCTGGGACCCATTGTTTTCAGTTTGGACCCATTGTTTCAAAATATGCGAGTCCCGGGGACTCATTGATGTAGGTTTCAAAATGAATCACTGTAACTACCTGGAGAAATCTATCGATTATGCCAACAGTCAGGTAGAGAGTTTCTTGGAGAAGATGAAATCTATGATGAACTTGGCACAACCAGTCAATGAGAATGGCACGCATCTTCCCGGAGATTTCTTGCTTTTCTAAGTAGCTGTCCGCAATTGGGTACTTTTTCTAAAATTTAATGTACAATAAACATTAGTTTTTAAAGTATTGACCAACGAAGAACTGCTGCATTGGCACTTTCAAAATGAGAATTTAAAGCAATTTCAATATTATAATATCTTAATTACTCAGGTGTAACAGCTGGATGGAACGTAAACTTAATGAGATGTAAAAAACAGTGCTCCAGCTAGAATTTGAAAAGGGCAGGGTGGCTTTTTTGTCAAAAGGGCACTTTCGACGCGCAGTATTTTGTGAAAAGGGCACTTTCGACGCGCAGTATTTTGTGAAAAGGGCACGTTCGAGCGCGCGAGTGTTTCTGGAATGCTTTCTATTGCATGTTAATTTATATGTTATAAATAATTGTATTATTCCCATTATTATTAAACCATTCAAATATAATGTCTACAATGAGGATTAAACTAATTACAATGTAATAAGAGATTTATGAATTAGGGGGGGCAGGGCGGAGGTTCGGGGGGCAGGGCGGAGGTTCGGGAGGGCAGGGCGTGGCGCCCTTCGATTTAGGCCTAGCTGGAGCACTGAAAAAAGAATATTAGTAAACCTACAATTGGGAATTTTGAGGTCCCATTTTGGAACAAAATATACTTTTTTGGTAATTGGTAAATGTGGACTAGTTTTACTTTCAACGTTACTGTGGTTCGAAAGAGTAAATATGGGTTAAAAAATACGGAAATCAGATGCAGTCTAAAAATGTTGCATAATATGTACTATCGAAGTAAAATACAAAAAATTGACCCGAAAGACACACAAAAACTCAATGTTGTGTGGGGAAATACTACCGCCAGTTAGTCTATGATTAACCCATAATTTAACTCGCCCATTAGCAAGCAAAAGATGAACATTTGCCACTGCCAGATTCAGAGTCACTACCCTTTGTAGTTTCTTAACATTTCAATACTGAACATTCATGATGTTTATCTTTACTTTTGTGTTACAAAAAATGGTTGCCTTCAGACATTTGGCAACTTGAATTTTGAATAAAAATATGTTGGATACAGGTCATTCAACTGTAAATATTCATAAAAAATCCTTAATGACACATCGAGCTATGTATTTTAGTTGAACTTCAAGCACAATAAAAGTGTTTTTGTTTCACGTACTTACGTTTGCAGTGGACAATGACTGTTGCATGGTTGGTAAAAAACAGTTTAAAACTTTCTTACCATTTTTGGGCAAAACCTATGTATGAAAGCATTAGATTTCAGGGTTTCTTCTCCACTTTTTGGGAAGATAGCCCATGGCTTTGGAATCGGGAATTTTATCGGCATTTTCATGAAATTGGGAAAATAAATTCATTAGCCTTTTTTTCCACACGAAAAGTCCAATGATTAGGGAAATACTAAATTTTACATAACTCTTTATAATCATTCAAATTAAAAGAACAAAATCATAGTATACTTTGTTAGATGTAATTGAATTAAAATTGAGATAAAATATGCATGAGACACTTTTTTCTAAAAAAAAAAAAAAAAAAAATTTTTATTGGGAATTTTTTGCCACATTTTGGAAAGTATACTTTTTGGGTTTAAGAACATAGCCGAATTTCGGCTATAAAATCGGACCAAAAAAAACCTGGATTTAAAAGAAAAAATCAGAAACATAATTTCCAAAAAATGCTTTTGTCGATGAAAATTCTACCCAATTTGGAAGATTTCGCGACTCTAAAAATCCCAATATTGCAAGGTCCTTTTTTCCAAAATTGACAGAAAAAAGCCTGATTGTAAGCAATTCCAGCAACGTACCTCTAATATTCTCATGTACTCGTATATATCGTTGACATATTCACTGACTAGTTGTGGGTTTTCTTTGTCATTTGCATCAATGTCCTGTACATTTAGCAAAGCTTTCGAAAATGCATCTTGTCCCGCATCACTTGTGTCCATAGGCACATGTGCAGATGGCAATGGGTGAACAGTGGCTGTTGGGACAGGAATTCGCGAAGGAAATGATGGCTCAACGAAATGGAATTCATCGTGCTCCTACAAAGAATGAAATAATTTATTATAAAGCGCTCTTTGCCACATGGATCTGAAAACAATAAGAGACATCGTCCATAGTTAAACAAAAAGACATTAAGAACACAAAAAACACCAAGCATTTTAAAATCTCACAATCCCTGGATCTATGTGATGTATGTTGCAATAACATAAGCTATAAGCAGCGGAGGGATAGTGTGCCAATGCATTAGCAAGAACTTAAATAAATGATCTTTCAAAGAATGCCTTTTTTTACAGGTTTTCAGCCGTTAGCAGTTTTATTAAAAAACCAACCAGAAGTAAGATTCATATTTTAATATTTGAAAGTAAATATTTTTTTAAACAAACCTTTGTGGTTTCCTTCTTCTCTGCCAATGCTTTGAGGGATGTAGTTGCTTTGGTCTTGGTCAATGCTTTCTGCTGTCTGGGATTTACTTGAACAATTTCTTTTTTAATAGGACCCTTTTTACTGGCATCTGATATTGTGATTGCAGATACTTGATTTCCAATGTCACTAAGGGTATTTCTTTGCATTAGGTGTGAGGTTTGAGGTCTTTGCAGAAGTTGGGCCTTGCCAGGCATTTGGTCAATATTGTCACTGTTGATTTGCTGCAGTGCCATCCTGCCAGCTAAATTAGCCTGAAAGGTCAAACAATGCAAATAAACTTGCTTTTTCTAAAATTTTCCTAATATATTTTTTGCTACTCAATTACACATTCTGAGTTAAATTTTGTTTGGACAAGTTTTTTTCACAAATACCTAAGGAATATTAAAAATAATGAATAATACAACAAATTTTAAGATGTGTGAGCAATACAATTCAGTGTTTACATATTTAAATTACAAAAAGACTTCTTTTACATCTGTTAAAAAGGTGCATAGTCTTTCAATTCGTTTAAATGTCTACATGATAGCAACAGACTTGAACGTAGTTTATTTTTAGAACAGACATGAGCCAGCATGTATGCGACTGATGCATTTAAGAATTTTCATCAAATTCACGCCGTTTTATAATTAAATGTAAGACGCATCCAATACAGTCAGTAACCATAATCAAATGACAATAAAAATGCAACAAACAAGTTTAATTCCTATGCATATCTGACAAATTCATAGAACAAAACCGATTGACTGAGCAAAGATGGATGACCCCAATGTCAATGAGTCAGTTCATTGATGATATGCCTAAGTTTACCAAAGATTATTACAACTGAATAAAATACTTACAGACGCTGCTCTTGTATTCATGTTCGTTTGATTCACGTTTTCAAAAGATGCGAAAACAACACAATCAACATGCACAATCAACTTTTACTCGTGCTTTCAAGCAGCATCACTTGTACAGAACTGACATGTCACAGCGAGACCGTTCAAACATATCGCGGGTAGATTCTGATTGGCTGACAGAGTACCACAACAAGATTGTGATTGGTTGAACTTGTTGTGAGTTTGTAGCAACCTAAAATCTCGCATCGATGTAGCTTTAATGAATTATCTTAAATTTGATGTTTAATATCAATAATAAGATGTTATGATAAAAATTAATGAATATTTGGGTGTAACTATTAAAATAAAACTTGTTGGTAGAAAAAAGTAAAATGCTGAGTGCGTTTGTCTATTTGTCGGATTGACACACGAGGGCCGCGATTAGAAGTCTGAAAAATATGCAATATAATAAAGGCTTTCAGTTTATTCCTTTGACGGCAAGAATTTGTGTTTCAATGCTTAATTACGTATCGCAACGTCATTGTACGTAAACTTCTATATGTGACTCATGATATAGTTAATTTGTATGCAAATAAGGGTGCGGTAATTAATGAAGGAGCCAAATATTTGTAACCTATATTAAGTGGTGCGATAGGAGTATGTGCTCTCTTCCTCGTCCTGTCACCCACCCCCTCTCTTCCTCTTCCTGTCACCCATCCCCTCCGAGAGAGGCGTTAGAGGGGGTTCTAGAAGGATTCATTTGGCGCATTAATTCCGGAGGCGACCCTGGGTCTTATACTTTAAAGTGTCCGACGTAAAACACCGTTACACTGCATCTTGGTCGTTAGGCTAATACGAAGGATATTAGTGGACGCCTTATCCCGAAATAAAAGGTATTATAGCAATCGGTGTGTTTTGATACTCTGGTTGGGAACTGTTTTTTGCCCTTGTCAGTGCACAGCTGTAGAGGAAAACAGCTTACAAAAACGATGTCAGATAATGACGAGCTATTTAATCGCGAATCAATACACGAGTGGAAAACCCCACTATTAAACTTTATTCAACATTCTGTAAAGAATGCACTTTTTTTCAAACACCCAGATTTCACCCAATAATTATTTACCCATGATTTTCGGACACTTGCATTTTTTTATAAGAAATCAACCTATTTGCGTTAATCCGTTGACATATCACACCTGACGGACGAATGTGAGAGGTCAATTGACCGCTACATTTTCGATATTAGGTGTAATAAATATTTTTATTGACAATGGCTTCACCCGATAATTAATTACCGGTAAGTGATAATAGAAAGGAACCAATAAGTTCTGGTTAATGCATTCGTGCATTTTGGTGTGAATCACGTCAGGAACAACTGTATGATGTCCATTAATACCAAATATGTTAATTTGATCGATTTTGAATAATAGTGATACATTCATAAGTGTCAATACACACTTAAATTATCTACAGCTATATGTTTATACTGGAGTCCTACTAATTGGCACACATGTTACTGCACCAGATGTTAATGTTTCAAGACACCGAAATCAAAAGTTCAACACTTTGTTTGAATGCAAATTAAACATTTTACTACACTTGATCAAATGCTCGTCATCGCGCTCTGTGGTCAAAGTACAAACATGGAAATATTTCGATAAAAACTAAATCCAACGCAAAGGAATAATTTTAAATTCATTCTAAACATATCATTTGGTAATTAATACTAAAAGGGGCGGTATATATAAGCGCACGCTATTATTCATAACTGATGCTGTAAACTGGAATACAGGAACATCCAATACTTTAGGTATATTGTCAGTGTGTGTCTAAATTGGAAACTGTTTTTAGGAATATTTTTGAGTACCTAAATTTTCGGAAAGGAAAAATAATTATTTTTTAAGTGGCCGAAAACTCAGAGTAATAAGTAAACGAATGAAATCCATAATGCATTAGTTGGTTATAGCCACACTCGGTGCTGTTAAAAAGGTTTTATTTATTTTCTTTTTTCCAAATAAACATTCTTTTTTTATTTTAATGGAATCAAATGCAGTAACTGGAAATTTCAATTTCAGTCTTTTTAAATATTTTGACGGTAATACGGACTAAACGAACACTCAATTATTAGGTATATTATTGAAGAAATTTAAGTATTATTGCATAGTTTAAAGGTACGATTGAAGATTCTGTCCTAGATCGTGCCATTCGAACGAGCGTTAATGCAGGACATAGCTCTTAATTTAATGATTGTCTATTCTCTTCAACACTAAAAGTCGTGTTTATACCTTGTACATGTACTTGGTAGGGTGTAACAATATAAATTGTATACAGTTTGATCCAACACATGTTTTTCCACGAGAACAACTGTTTTGAGGTTTCGTCAGATCAAATGAGCCTCATTCTTGAAAAAAACTGGGCTTAATGCATGAGCGTAAAGTAACATCTCATATATTACCGTAGTCTTTGTATTTCGCATAGGCTTATTAGAGACGACACTTTCCGCCCAAACTGGATTTGAATTTACAAGACACGCAAAAGCGGTAAGTGTCGTCCCTAGTTAGCCTGCGCGGACTGCACATGCTATTATGGGATAACACGTGCTTTTAATCCTGTTTTCCCAATACGAGGCTCAAATAATTGTTGTTTGTCATCTTATTCAATGAGCCAAAGACCTATACAATTCTCTAGGTCTTTGAATGAGAATGCTAATTTCCTCCACACCAATGCATATGCGCGGGTAACATTGAATGGGCTGTTCGTGTTCCCATAGACAAAAAGATTTATATGACACTATGGCAAAGGTCTATTAACAAGCAAATTTGTATACGTCAACGAAACGTTTGTTAATAACAGTTAATCAAAACCGTTAAACTAATTAAGCGTTTTAAACTCTTCCCTCGATAATATGTGTGAGTTGTGTGTTGTTGGGGTTTGCGCGGTTTTCAACATTATTTCATATCATGATGGCGGCCACTTAACCAAAACACACGTTTCCTTCAGTTCTATTTGCATTTTATTTATTTATATTTAAGGTATATACCCATGCCTGTAATTGACAACTGCCTTACTTGAAACAGATATATCGGAAGAATGGCCGAAGAAAGTATTTCATGGCCAATCACTACACAAGGATTTTTTTATTTAAAATACGCCATGAATTTTGATTGATTCAAAGGTAGCGGTTGGGATTGCGCTTCCGATGGAGTTAGGTTCGGATCTTTTAGAGATCTATTTTACTTCCTTTTATATTTATTTTATACTATTCCTATTAATATTTTTTAAGTTAAATTATTTTATCACAGTATAAAACACATAACATCAGCAAACAGGTACTATATTTACCAAACAAGGCTTTTGCTTTGAACATCTTTTCAAGAGATCATCTGCTTTTAAGACACAGCGATGAAATCTGCCAAATGAATATCTTGCTAACGACACACGGAAACGGTTCTGAAAGCTGTTAATATGTTATCGTTTTTACTTGCAATAGTGGTACTAGTATTGTTGTTTTATCGAATAGTTTTGTGTAAGATTGTGCCATATGGCAACAGTATATATCAATTTAATCGATATCAAGGCATTGTTGTCGACTGAAGTATATAACACAACCACACATATACGCCAGAGCTGAAATCGTGCCGTTCGGGAAATTCGACATTTACTTTTAGTTTCCCCCAATAAAAAAATAGATTATGACAAATACGAGAAGTGAAGATTTCTTTACATAAAAGCTGTTGCTCAGCATTAGTCTTAACAGACACTTGCAAGGCATAAATTAATAATACTGTATGAGGATTAACATAAATGCATAGAAACATGTTTTGCCATAGCAAAAGTATTTCCAATTTAAACATGCAACATGTGCGGTGGTACGGAGGTGACATTCGAAGTAGTTTTCTTCACGGTCGAACTTGTAGGTGTGTACGTGCGCTTGAACAAATTATCACGTGCGAAAACGAATGTCTCACGTGCGACGAGCAAGTTTACACGTGCGCGCTTGCAAGTGTTTATGCACGTGCGCTCGTCAAGATTTTCAGTCAATTACATTGCAGAAACGCTTAAGTGCATGCTTTATATTTTGTTCAGACATAGGTCAGACACCCGCATATGCAAAGGCTATAGAGATGCTATCATTTTCCCTAACTTGTCATTTATCAAACTCAGCAGCACCAACATTCAGAACTCCGTCTTTTAAACAAAACCAAGCGCCTGTCGGTAAATGATGTAAACACGTCTTGATTTATGCAATAACTTGAATAAAAAGGTATCATATACAATTTAACATTTTGTTTCAAAGAAGTGATATAAAGGTATTTATATTTAAATCAGCTATACGTTAAATAGTTACAAATGGTATTAAACTTTCTTTCAGCTGTTGACAAAAGTGTATTGCAATGTGTTTTCGCGATTTTTTCTATTTAGTGGGCATTCTACAGTTCTTCTTAAAAATCCACAGGCCGACAACCACTGGTCTGCAAAACACCCTCAAAACAAGGCCTTCAGTCACAACCTGAAAATAGATTCAGACAATATTCAGTGCAGCTCATCAACAGCTTGAAAATAAAGCACAAAACAATGCAGAAAATGCACTTTATTGATATCTGGCGTAAAATAGACCCGTAAAACTTTTTGGGTGGTCTCGGAACTTGCCCGTAAAACCCCCATTTCAGATAAACCCAGCAATCACATATATCTTTCCGGGTAAGTATACGCACACAGTGGACAACATGCTTTGCACTATCAAAGCAAATGCTTTCAAACTGAGCCAAACAAAATGGGTCATTACCATTGAACTTTTTTGCACTGCTAACTTATTTAAACCCACCAATGAAATCTGTCAAATGCCAGCTGCTTCAAGCAGGAAGTACATTTGATTACATCTCACTCAGCATGTTGTTGTTGTTGACTAAAATTCAGGTAACTTAGTTTCGAATTACTGAAAACAAGTGAAATTACTAGAATATTCACCATGTATACTTACATTTAAGCTCCCAGGGCAACAGATAAGATTTTGGGTCAATTAGTTTTCACTGCAAGCTTTTTGTAACTATTAATTTTTTTTCCATCAAAACTTTTTGTCAATTAGTTATTTTTACAATTTGATCAAAACGTTCATACATTTCTGGGTCAGATTAGCGCTTAATGTTTGGATATTGATTATTCTCAGCAATTCTTATTCCAATTAAGTCATTATAAATTCACAGTGACAATGGTTTTTGGTAAATATTAGTTTTAATTGTATATTGACAAATGGATGATGGTGCATTTTGTTTCAACCAGTTTCAACACTCCTGCCTTTCGGTCTCAGAGCATACTCAAGTTGCCAAACCCTCTCCATGAATGACAAGCCAGTGGAAATCAAGATGTTATTAGTTTTTGAGACACGGAATAGCAGCGGTGTTTTTAGCTGAATATTTCAGAATCTGTCGCCACCTATTAAAGGGGCCTTTTCACAGATTTTGGCATTTTTTAACTTATTCATTAAATGCTTTATATCGATAAATGTAAACATTGGATCGTAACAGCTCCAGTAAAAAATCAAGAATAAAATTTAAAAAAGGAAAAGAACATTGCCCGGCCCATGTTTCGAACCAGTGATCCCTGGAGTCCTGCCAGAGTCCTGAAGTAAAAACGCCTTAGCCTACTGAGCTATTCCGCCGAGTACACATACTCGACGTATTTTATACCTTATGTAAGCAATCTTCGTAGTTTCACAAAATTTAACGACAAAAACAGAACTCTCCAAATTATTCAATCGTTTCGCGTTGCAACGCTTTATAATTTTTAGGTTTTAAAATCGTCAAAAGATGCATATAATGGCTATATTAGACCATGGTAAATGTTCAGTATTACTGTTTCCTCACAAATATCATAACTAAAACGCAAATTTGCGAATCTGAAACAATTTTTTTCAATTTTGTCAATTTACCAAAGCGTGAAAAGATCCCTTTAAATCTGATAGAATACTCTTGCCAATGTCTTTTCCCGACGGTTTGGGTCTCGTTACGAATTGTAAAATATTTGGAGCGCACACCGTTTATGAAAGTTTCCTAACCCGTCCGGGTTTAAAAGAGAACATTTCCTGATTTTTTTTCGGCGAAGTAACTTTTTATATTGACACCGGCCCAAAACGGTGTCTACATAAACTAACTGAAAATATAACGGCCGCACTAAAGGTTACAGTACACTTATCATAAAGACTCATGTAGTCTCCAACCTTCAAGCTAAAGCGTGAATTTCTATTATCATACAACATTGTTTCCCTACCACATGCTCAAATAAATATTTTAAAATAAAGTCATGGCAAGTACAGTTCCCCATACAGAGAATTGTATCTCCAAATATAGTATTGCACTCCAAAAGTATGCTGTAACCTTGAAGGCGAAACTTCATATGCACAGCTAGTCTTATTAAAGCATGCGTCCTGTATTGAATCCTATGTTCAACAACATTTTATGGCTCAACACTGTGCCTTATTAAAGGCATTATGAATTTCCAGTACTTCATACATTTGTTGGTCTCCTGACCTGTTTAAAGTGTATCCATTAGAAATTCACCAGTCTTTAATGGTAGCTTCTTCATTTTCTATTCTATTTTCCTCAGGTTTGTAAACCTACCACATATTGTTAGTTTTCTTATTCTGATGCATATTCAAGTCCAAAACTTTAAATTATGAAAATTTATTGCTTTTGAAATGTAGATATGCAAATCTTGCAGGGTTGGCACCAATTGACCGCCCCTGGTTTTAACCGGCGGTTTTTACTCCCAAAGTGGTCATTACTGGTTGATTGAACTTTACCCCCAATTTCGATTAATATTCCAAGCTTAATTAAACAATATTGATAATATAAATTAAACAGACATTTTGCCAATAATGTCTTAAGCTATTAATACCCACTATTTTATACCTGTTCATGCAATTTGTAGGCCAATCTCTCAAAATTTTGCAAATAAGTCAAAGTTGGTCAATTGGATTTTTCAAGTCGATTGAACTTTTTTCAATTCTAATGAGTTATGAATGTTCAGATCATTCTGTGCTTGATTCAACAAGAACTTGTCAATAACTGTGTATTAGTTGTTCCTCATGCCCACTGTCCCCACAGTCTTCTCACAGTCTTCTCACCTATACAGTTTGGGGCACCCAAAACTGATAATAGGGCCTTAAATGGCACCTTTTTGACACGACCCTTACTTGTCATGTATTCTTGCCTAGATTTCTTTAAGTACTTTTTAAACAAAATAGTTAAAAAATATTTTATTTTCCATTTATATAAAAATAAAAACATTATAAGAAATAATTATTTAAAGAAAAAAATTATTGAAAAGAAGAGTCTAGAGTAGACCCACAATTGGAAAACATTATTTGTTGGCAAAACCAAGAACTTTGATTGCTTATTCATTTGAAGTCACCAAATTGAACTTTTAAATATGAAAGGGAAAAAAAACTCGTAATACAGAAAGGAGACAAGTTAGAAGTAACTACTATATTAATAGCAAGTTATCTCCTTTTGTGTGAGTGAAATGAAATAGCCTTAGGGCATATTTGCTTCATTGTCAATATCAGAGACATAACACTGCATGCATTTTATTACCAATTAAGGCTTAGGGGCCAGATTTATGACCCTAGAAAACACAGCAGTTCTCAGTTTGTCCATCTGCTTATCAAATAGATATATCAATAGATCAGTGAAATACTATGGTACATGTGTAACTACAATAGTAATAATACTTTAGTAACAGATGTGATACACTGAGATAAAGATATTGCCTTATGTATTTGAGGCCATTTCCATAAATAATAAAGAAGTCATTTTTTACAGCTTTTAAGATTTTTTTTTCAATATAAAACTCAAAAAAAGTTTATCAATTACAGAATAATGATTGATTTAATATAGAATAGCTTAAAGTCTTCCTTTGTGATGTTTCAATTATACAATTTTCAATGAACCGGTATTGACCAATAATGACCAGTATTGACCGGTTTTAAACAGGTATTGACCGCCGGCCTGGTCAATACTCAATTGACCGGTCAATATGCCAAACAACAACAAAACATTCAAATGATGAAAAAAAAACACTACTTTATATATTTCAAGATTGATAAAATCATAAAGTGTTCATGGGTCCAGGTTTTTGCTAATTCCTATGTTGTACATCTCTCCCTCTAGGATAGTTTTCTGCCTTGAAGATGAGGAATCTTCATTTGGTGTCCAGCCTTCATCAGAGGCTTGAAGACTGTGTGGGAGCTGAACATCTGGCGGTGAACTTTGATGATGGGACTGTGTACTGTGCCACAGAGAGAGCGGTCACTGCTTTCCAACCAGCCACTGGTGAGGTGAGTGCTATCTATAAATGAGCCTTGTACTGGGAAAACAGGGCTTAATGCATGTCCACACATTCTAAACAGGTATGACACTTTCTGCTTGTATGCATTTTTTTGTTTAAAGGAAGTCTCTTGTAAAGGAAAAATCCTGTGAAACTGGAAGGTGTCGTTCCTGATGAGCATGTGTGGACTTCACAGGCAAATCTTGGACAACATTTTACACACATACATTTAGCCCAGTTTTATCAGAACAAGGCTCAAATAATCTTTTCCCTATACTGTACCAACATTCTCCTTGATGTTTGAACTTTGAGATGTTTGGAAATGGAAGTTTTCACTGTTCAAATGAAGACATTTCAAGTTGTAACAACTATTTTATTGATTGGTATATAATTCTGTTTCATGACAATTTTATCAGTAACAATTGAAGAGCAATTTAAAAAAAAGAGAACTTTTTCCCAATTTAAAATAAAATTTATGCTATTGAAGTGTGCAACATTATGGCATAACCCATATTGCAACATATTGTGAACAGTTAACCCCTTGTTATAATACGTATTGAATATAATGAGTACATAAAATTTTGTAAAAAGGATACTATAAAATACCAGAACACTGGACTTTAACCTACATGTATATAAGATGTTTTCCATCTATAACTTGTGTATCCATGCAAGCTTTGTTGTAATGACTGAAATTTTAAATGAAAAATGTTAATTGATTATTTGCAAATTTTAAAAGTATTGTTTTTTTTAGCTCGGCTGTTTTCGGAGAAAACCCGAGGTATTGTCATAGCCAGCTCGTTGTGTCGTGTCTGCTGTCAGTGTCGTGCTAAAACCTTAACATTTTGTCAAGGTTTTGAACATTGGCTCTAAAATCAAAGTGCTTCAACCTACAACTTTGAAACTTCATATGTAGCTGCACCTTGATGAGTTCTACATGCCCCATTTTTGAGTCACTAGGTCAAAGGTCAAGGTCACTGTGAACTCTTAAAAAAAAAAAAAATCTGTCAAGCTTTCATTTATTAAAAACTGCTTCCGCAGCCGAGCATGGCACCTGTTAAGCGGTGCTCTTGTTTTATTCATATTGTCATTCATTGTAGCCTTCACATTCTCATGCATTGCTGAACTGACTCTTTCTGAAATGGAATAGGCTGTCATGTAATGTGTCAATTTACATGCTTTAGCTGAGATGGATATATATTTAAAAACAATAAAATGCTAATTATTTATTTACCTGGTAGATCTATAGTTTTTTGCACCTTAAGATTGAAAAAAGCAATCCAGGACTATTTAAATTACAGAAGTAGTATTTAATTAAATATATGAAAAGATATTTTAAGTAAATTCTAATTTGTTCTCTGATTGTGTACTTTTTATGCCCCTGGTAGGGTGGCATATAGCAGTTGAACTGTCCGTCAGTATGTCAGTCCGTCCATCGGTCCGAGAAAAAACTTAAACATTGGCCATAACTTTTGCAATATTGAAGATAGCAACTTGATATTTGGCATGCATGTGTATCTCATGAAGCTGCGCATTTTGAGTGGTGGAAGTTCAAGGTCAAGGTCATCCTTCAAGGTCAAAGGTCAACAACAACAACAAAATTATAATTTTATTTCAAAGCGGCGTTCTCATGAAGCTGCACATTTTAAGTGGTGGAAGGTCAAGGTCATCCTTCAAGGTCAAAGGTCAATTTTTTTAATTTCAAAGGGGCGCAATAAGGGGCATTGTGCTTCTGACGAACACATCTCTTGTTCATTCAGCTTCTCTTCCTTGACTTTCTGAAAACAACAACAATTTTTTAAAAGTTGTTTTGTGATGAGTTTTTTTATAAAAATAATTATGAACAGTATTGTAGCATGAATTTCAGTGTGTTTTTTCACCTAAAGGGGAATGGTGGCGGGGCCCGTCCAAAGGGGAAAAACGCGTCGTTTTTTAGAAAAAGGGGAAATTAAAAATTTACTCTTTAATATGTAATGATATTTATTATATGAATACACATGTATGCATGAATGTAATATTCACAGCTGAATGTCTTTGTCCTTTTTCTTAAATATATACCAATTATTTTTTCAACATTAGTTTCAGATAGTTCAGCCTTCATGCACAGTCTTAGTTTTCCTTGCCATTTTGAGTCTAATTGGGATTTTTTAAATCGATAAAATGGAAAATATGAGCATTTTTTATCAATAAAATGGACCAAATTGGACTGTTTTTATCAACGAATATTGACACAATATACCTAGATACATCAGGCCTTTCCCTGGCCATTTTGGGAAAAAATGCAATTCATGTTAAATTAACTGATTTGGGAAAAACTAACTTAATATAACTCTTTATAATAATTCAAAATCATATTAATTATAGTTATATTCTTTATTAGTTGTTAATGAAATAAATTTGAGATAGATCAGGGCTCAACATTAACCGAAAAACCAACTTGCCCTACCGGGCCAGTACTTCCAAAATCTACTTGCACTGAACGTAAAGCAACTTGCCCAAACATGAAGTATCACATCAACTGTAAACCTCATATTGTTTGATAAACCAAAATGATACACCACAAAACCTTTTTTATTTTTTAACATTTAACAAAATGATTACAGCAATTAAAGTCTAAATTAAATGCTCTTTGTTCTTTTTTGCACTTTTCCGGGCGGACAACTAGATTATAAAATAACTTGCCCAGACCCAACTTTTACTTGCCAGGGGCAATAGGACAACCATAAATGTTGAGGCCTGTATATTTATCATAAGACAGTTATTTCAACAACAACTACACATTTTTTTATTTTTTGTTTACTTTTGGAGGGGATTTTTTCTACAAAATGGGGGAAAAATATATACTCTTTTTTGAGGGAATGGGGCCGAATATTGGCCCCGAAATTGCCATAAAAAAACACTGAATTTGAACATTTTTTCTCAACAATTGTAAAGACAGCGGACTATACCGACAATCAAGATGTACATCAATTTATTTTCTACAGCTTTGCACCTGGTAATTCTTCTTATAAACTTAATTTTTTCATTATACATGTGTTTAAACAAAATAATTTTACCCTAACCAATTTTATCTATTGTTGTGGCATATTATTATGATAATTATCAATGAGCATATTGTAATAAGGCAATTTAACAAATATGTTAGTAAAGCCATGCTCTGGACGTAAATGAAGATGAACTCCACTCATTCATGCAGATAGTATTCAGTAATGTCAGAAACAATTAGTTGAAGTTATTTGTGTTTTTCTATTTTTTCTCAACTTCACCACCATACATCGATAGCTCAAAAACTTTATTAAATTTTCCCTACACTTTGTCAACAATTTTCAGATAACAGCATGATGCATGCAAGTTAATTATCCCCCGCAATAGGCGGAGGGATATTGTTTTGGCATTGTCCTTCCGTCCGTCTTTTAGTCCTTCCGTCCGTCCGGCACTTTTGTGTCCGGAGCCATATCTTGGAAGTGCTTTGACGGATTTCAATGAAACTTGATATGAGTATATATATAAGAGGATGATGCACACCTAATGGCATTGTACACCATCTGTTAATAACAGAGTAACACAGTTATGGCCCTTTGTATCTTGGAAAAATGCTTTTTTGTGTCCAGAGCCATATCTTGGAAGTGCTTTGGTGGATTTCATTGAAACTTGGTATGAGTATATATATGGATAATTTGGCGTGCCTCATCCTCTTATCCGATAAGAGGATTAGGCAAGCCAAATGGCATTTTGTACACCATTGGATAATAAAGGAGTTATGGTCATTTGTATCTTGAAAAAATGCTTTTGTGAGTGTCAAATATAACACTTTTGTGTCCTGAAGCATATTGGCGGGATAGATCAATTCAACAAATTTGCTTGTTAATATTGCAATGCAGCACAAATTGTGCGATGATTTCATGTACCATAGTATACAGTTATACTGGTTTATCATTGTACCACTTATACTTCCAGAAAGTCCTGCTTGCAAAGGGTATATTATCTTTTGATACGATCATAAATGTGTACTTAAAACTTTATCTTTGTTTCCAGATTGTGACTATTATTATGAATAAATACCTAAATGTTCAGTTTTATAAATATTATTTATTAAACAATCTTTAGTTTAAATGTTTGTAGTTAATACACGTATTAATGCTAGGTGGTGTTAAGCATTGATTTGTTTTTATGCCCCCAAATCGAAAGATCAGGGCTTATTGTTTTTGGCCTGTCTGTCTGTCTGTCTGTTATTTATTGATTGTATGTGTGTGTCCCAAAACTTTAACCTTGGTTAAAGTTTTGCTATAACTTGCATTATTGAAGATAGCAACAGTCAAATTAATATTTGGCATGCATGTGTATCTCATGGAGCTGCACATTTTGAGTGGTGAAAGGTCAAAGTCATCCTTCAAGGTCAAAGGTCAAATATATGGCTTCAAAGCGGCGCAAAAGGGGGGCATTGTGTTTCTAATAAATACATCTCTTGTTCAAGTTGGAGTGTAGCCTTGATTACCTATTGTTCCTTTCCAGGTGGTGTGTAGCCTAGATTTGAGCAGTGTTGAGGATCAGCGAGAGGATGCAAGAATTCTGGGAATCCATCATCTGGCAGAGGACCAGAGCCTGTGCATAGCAATCACCCTCGGCGACATCCTGCTGTGGAACCTGCACTCACTACAGGTAGTCATTACACAGACTTGATATGAGTGGAACCTGCACTCACTACAGGTAGTCATTACACAGACTTGATATGAGTGGAACCTGCACTCACTGCAGGTAGTCATTGCACAGACTTGATATGAGTGAAACCTGCACTCACTGCAGGTAGTCATTACACAGACTTGATATGAGTGGAACCTGCACTCACTGCAGGTAGTCATTACACAGTCTTGATATGAGTACAACCTACACTCACTGCAGGTAGTCATTACACAGACTTGATATGAGTGGAACCTGCACTCACTACAGGTAGTCATTGCACAGACTTGATATGATTGGAACCTGCACTCACTACAGGTTGTCATTGCACAGACTTGATATGAGTAGAACCTTCACTCACTGCAGGTAGTCATTACACATACTTGATATGAGTAGAACCTGCACTCACTACAGGTAGTCATTACACAGACTTGATATGATTGGAACCTGCACTCACTACAGGTAGTCATTACACAGACTTGATATGAGTAGAACCTGCACTCACTACAGGTAGTCATTACACAGACTTGATATGAGTGGAACCTGCACTCACTACAGGTAGTCATTGCACAGAATTGATATGAGTACAACCTGCACTCACTACAGGTTGTCATTGCACAGACTTGATATAAGTGGAACCTGCACTCACTGCAGGTAGTCATTACACAGACTTGATATGATTGGAACCTGCACTCACTACAGATAGTCATTGCACAGACTTGATATGAGTAGAACCTGCACTCACTGCAGGTAGTCATTACACATACTTGATATGAGTGGAACCTGCGCTCACTACAGGTAGTCATTACACAGACTTGATATGAGGGGAACCTGCACTCACTGCAGATAGTCATTACACAGACTTGATATGAGTAGAACCTGCACTCACTACAGGTAGTCATTGCACAGACTTGATATGAGTAAAACCTACACTCACTGCAGGTAGTCATTACACAGACTTGATATGAGTACAACCTACACTCACTGCAGGTAGTCATTACACAGACTTGATATGAGTGACCCTGCACACACTGCAGGTAGTCATTACTCACACTTGATTTGAGTAGAACCTGCACTCACTACAGGTAGTCATTGCACAGACATGATATGAGTAAATCCTACACTCACTGCAGGTAGTCATTACACAGACTTGATATGAGTACAACCTACACTCACTGCAGGTAGTCATTACACAGACTTGATATGAGTGACCCTGCACACACTGCAGGTAGTCATTACTCACACTTGATTTGAGTAGAACCTGCACTCACTACAGGTAGTCATTGCACAGACTTGATATAAGTAGAACCTGCACTCACTACAGGTAGTAATTGCACAGACTTGATATGATTGGAACCTGCACTCATTACAGGTAGAAATTGCACAGACTTGATATGATTGGAACCTGCACTCACTACAGGTAGTCATTAAACAGACTTGATATGAGTGGAACCTGCACTCACTACAGGTAGTCATTGTACAGACTTGATATGAGTGGAACCTGCACTCACTGCAGGTAGTCATCGCACAGACTTGATATGAGTGGAACCTGCACTCACTACAGGTAATCATTGCACAGACTTGATATGAGTGGAACCTGCACTCACTACATGTAGTCATTGCACAGACTTGATATGATTGGAACCTGCACTCACTACAGGTAGTCATTGCACAGACTTGATATGATTGGAACCTGCACTCACTACAGGTAGTCATTGCACAGACTTGATATGAGTACAACCTGCACTCACTACAGGTTGTCATTGCACAGACTTGATATAAGTGGAACCTGCACTCACTGCAGGTAGTCATTGCACAGACTTGATATGATTGGAACCTGCACTCACTACAGGTAATCATTGCACAGACTTGATATGATTGGAACCTGCACTCACTACAGGTAGTCATTACACAGACTTGATATGATTGGAACCTGCACTCACTGCAGGTAGTCATTACACAGACTTGATATGATTGGAACCTGCACTCACTACAGGTAGTCATTGCACAGACTTGATATGATTGGAACCTGCACTCACTACAGGTAGTCATTGCACAGACTTGATATGATTGGAACCTGCACTCACTACAGGTAGTCATTGCACAGACTTGATATGATTCGAACCTGCACTCACTGCAGGTAGTCATTACACAGACTTGATATGATTGGAACCTGCACTCACTACAGGTAGTCAATGCACAGACTTGATATGATTGGAACCTGCACTCACTACAGGTAGTCATTGCACAGACTCAATATGAGTACAACCTGCACTCACTACAGGTAGTCATTGCACAGACTTGATATGAGTACAACCTGCACTCACTACAGGTAGTCATTGCACAGACTTGATATGATTGGAACCTGCACTCACTACAGGTAGTCATTACACAGACTTGATATGATTGGAACCTGCACTCACTGCAGGTAGTCATTACACAGACTTGATATGATTGGAACCTGCACTCACTACAGGTAGTCATTGCACAGACTTGATATGATTCGAACCTGCACTCACTGCAGGTAGTCATTACACAGACTTGATATCAGTGGAACCTGCACTCACTGCAGGTAGTCATTACACAGACTTGTTATGAGTGGAATCTGAACTCACTACAGGTAGTCATTGCACAGACTTGATATGAGCCTTGCTCTGGGAAAATGGGGCTAAATGCATGGGAGTAAAGTGTCATCCCAGATTACCCTGTGGCCTGTGCAATACAAACATTAGCCAAAACATGTTTTAAGAGATTGAATTAAAACAATATTTAAGAGCAAATGCTCATAACATCTCCAACATATAAACTCTCACTTGATTTTGTGTGCTTGTAATTTTAAAAGTTTGTAATAAGTGTTTTCAAAATGATGTCCAAATTTTTTTTTTATCGAGTTATTGTGAATTTTATTTGGTCAAATCTCTGATAGGCCATTTAGGTAGAGAAGTGTTGTTCCTAATTTGCTTATTTCAACTTAACAGGCTAATCTGGCACAACACTTTATGCACATTAAGCCCAGTTAATCAAGATTAAGGCTCCTATATCATGTTATTTCCCAGGTGGAGTGTGTCGGCAGTGTGGAGTCCGGACTGACGGCCATGGGCTGGAGTCCCGCCTCGGAGATCATCTGTGTCACCACAGGTTAGACATTGCATACTGAAGTACCTTAAGTTATACCCAACGTTTGCAAATACTACCCTTCAATTGGGTTTGTTGTAGAAATGATTTTAAACCCATTATAAACATATCTTTTAGTAATTAAAAAAAATACTGCTTTTTCCCATGATGGTGGATATTGGCTGTTAGGTTTGTAAAATATAAGGCATGAATGTTTCATAATTGTTAAAAATATAGACACAAACTTTTTAAAATTGTGAACAAAACAAGTTGTGATTTTGTTGAAAAATTAATAAATTCAGTTCTTTATGCACAAGTATTGTAAAACATGTTTAATAGTTGCATCAAATCTAAGTTGCATAAAATAAATACAATCAAATCAAATTTTCATTATCTGGACCTTCTTTTGTCTTGAAGAACGACAACACCATTTTTACAAATCAACTCTATCTACAAACTTGGGAAAGTCTAACCACAGTCAATACATGGCATCCTTTATATAAAACCTTCTACCTTTTGTCTCTAAGTTGTCATTTGGTTGGTAGATTAGGTTATAATTGAATAACAGTGCTTTTGTGAGCATTGTGAGAAATATAAGCAGTATACTTTTTTAGAGTTTAAAGCCTTTGTCATCAATTTTGAGATTTCTCATGTGCAGAGTATTCCTGAAATTGGTTAATATATACAAGTTAATATATACAAAATAATATATACAAGTTAATATATACAAGTTTTTAAACTTGCATGCATATCATTGAAATACATTAAAATTAATTTTCTAACAAATTGATCACACAATTAACAATATTTGTAGTTATTAACAGATTAGATTTAATGGCGACTCTGTATTGTTGTTATTGTATCACTCTTGGTCATAGCTGCACTTATAACGTGTTTTCACTTTCTTAAAATGATTCAATCCTTGTCCATTGGAAAATTGTATGAAATAAAACTTACTTTGATTTCTTCAAAGTGCCTTCAAGTTTGTTCAAATTTGGATCCCTTACTTGGTCTGTTTTTTTAACATAAAAAATCGAGTTTTGTGACACCATTTGATTATTTGCTTAAACAATTGTGTGTTTTTATGGCCAAGCTTATTAGCTCGGCTGTTTTTGGAGAAAACCCGAGGTATTGTCATAGCCAGGTCGTCGTGTCATCCGCCGTCTGCCGGTGTCGTGCTAAAACTTTTAGATTGGCTCTAAAATCAAAGTGCTTCCACCTACAACTTTGAAACTTGATTTATAACATGACCTACGCTCCAGGAGTGAAATAACATAAAACTCAATTTTGTTTATTACACAGGTGTTATTAAACTAGTTATATAACTGTGAAATGACGTCATTTTTTTGACGAAATGACGTCATTATTCCAGCGAATTTCTTCAGTTTAACTCTTTTACAATGTGAATAAACGGTGAAAGAGCATAACATTCATGTTATAAATAGAATCTTAGTTTCGTGGTCATTTTTTATTGAATGTATTAAACTCGTCATCAAAATAATGATAAAAACTCGGCAAGCCGCGTTTTAATCTTTATTGATGACTTGTTTAATACATTCAATACAAAACGACCACTCGTGCAAGATCCTATATATATAGATGCACCTTGATGAGTTCTACAAGCCACACCCATTTTGGGGTCACTAGGTCAAAGGTAAAGGTCACTGTGACCTCTTAAAACAAAACAACAAGATATGTGTTTGTCAGAAACACTATGTCCCCTTTTGCGCCGCTTTGAAGCTATATATTTGACCTTTGACCTTGAAGGATGACCTTGACCTTGACATTTTACCACTCAAAATGTGCTGCTCCATGAGATACAAATGCATGCCAAATATCAAGTTGCTATCTTTATTATTGCAAAAGTTATTGCAAATGTTTAAGTTGGAGCAAACAAACAAACAAACACACAAACAAACCAACAGACAGGGCAAAAACAATATGTCCCCCACTATAGTGGTGTGGGACATACAAATTCTGTCAAGCTTTCATTTATTCAAAACTACACCGGCAGCCGAGCGCTGTGCTCCCTTTATGTGGTGCTCTTGTTTTACTTCATTGCCTCCACTTGTTTCAACATTATTGACGATGCTGGAACAGCATCGTCTAAATTATGATAACCATAAAAAAATTCTTCACTATGGCGACCTATGTAAAAGACCGAGCCAGTCCGATTGAGATAACTCGATTTTTCAGTCACTTCCCTTGGCATTCGCCACTGGGTAGGAGTTTGCTCGTTGATTTTCATTTATAACATTCTCCTAGCAGAGTTGTCGTTCGTGTTTCAACATTCAACAATGGCCACCCCGTGAGAGTCTCGATTCAAAACTTTCTTACTGCATAAATTGGCTTGTTTCGCTATTTAGAAGCAGTCATTTATGATATATGAATTATTTATTCACTAAATCTCCGCTAATGACAACAATGGATGGAATTCGAAGGATATATTCGATGTGAATGGATCACTTTCTACAACAATAGCTTCGCCAATGAGAGACTTGATAACACTCATGTCAAAACTTTCTTACAGCTTAAATCGGCTTGTTTCACTATTTAGTAATGCAACAATGTGAAATGAAGCACTTTCTGGATCTCGACATATTGACAAGGCAAAACTGGCATACTGATGATACTGGTATTTTTAGTTATCAATTTAAGTCAAATTTTGCTTTATAAATTTTGTTCGAACATTTTGCGACTTATTGAATGGCCATGATACCGAATATCAACAGCTCATATGGGATTTGCATATCACCAAGCTGTCCTGAAATACAACATTGATTACAAACTCTTTACTCAAATTACTGGTTTGTATGAATTCTTTCTTCTTTCTATTTAAGTAGTTGATATCATAGTCCAAATAATTAGACGTAATTTACCGTTTAGTCCATGTATATCGATATATATGTTTATAGGAGTAGATATTATGTTGAAGGGGCCTTTTCACAGATTTTAACATGTTTTGAAGTTAGTCATTAAATGCTTTATATTGATAAATGTAAACATTGGATCTTAAAAGCTCCAGTTAAAAATCCAGAATAAAATTCTTTTTAAAAAAGTAGTCCGCCGCAGGGCTTGAACCAGTGACCCCCTTAGTCCTGGAGTAAAAACGCATTAGCCTGCTCTACTTTTCTGCCAAGTATAAATGGTTGACATATTTTATACCTAATATAAGCAATCTTCGTAGTTTCACACAATTAAACAACAACAACATAACTCTCCAAATTATTGAATCGTTTCGCGTTGCAACGCTTTATAATTTTTAAATCGTTAAAAGATGCATATAATGGCTATATTAGACCATTGTAAATGTTCAGTAATACTGTTTCCTAAAATAACATAACTTAAACGAAAATTTGCGAATCCGATACAACTTTTTTCAATTTTTGTCAATTTACCAAAACGTGAAAAGATCCCTTTAAAGTTAAATGAACTGTATCCCAGTTAAAGAGACATTAAGGCGATTGTGGCCAGTTTAGATCAAGTTCAGCCTGCAGTTGCTTGAAAGCTGTTTGCTTAAGAGCAGTTTTCTGACAATGACAATTAGTTTAATTGGATACTGATTAGACTGCCCTTTTCCTGTGACCTGGCTAATTATATTCAGAAGCCTGGTAACAGTTTAACGTTAATGTTACCAATGTGTCAGACCAGGGCCTGGATTTTGAAATCTAGGACATGCATGGTCAGAAGATGTCATTTAAGATTATACATTTTTTCAAACATATACAAATGCATACAAATATAAATAGTAAAATGCACTAAGTCAGAAGGCATTTGACTTCGGCTGGTGCCTTGGCACACCAGGTGTTTCGGTTGCAATAGTTTGATGGATTCACTACTTGGATGTTTAGTTACATTATTTACAGTATATCAAACAGTATTTAGCATGAACCAATGATTTTTTCAAACATAAATAATTATTGATGTAAAATGCTTGAAGGAATAATATTTAAGGTTAAAGAAGGCAGTTTCTTTTTGTTTTAAAGGATATCTTTGAAAATTATATTTTTATGTCCCCCACTATAGTAGTGGGGGACATATTGTTTTTGCCCTGTCAGTTGGTTGGTTGGTTGGTCTGTTGGTTGGTCTGTTTGCGCCAACTTTTACATTTTGCAATAACTTTTGCTATATTGAATATAGCAACTTGATATTCGGCATGCATGTGTTTCTCATGGAGTTGCACATTTTGAGTGGTGAAAGGTCAAGGTCAAGGTCATCCTTCAAGGTCAGAGGTCAAATATATGTGGCCAAAATCGCTCATTTTATGAATACTTTCGCAATATTGAAGATAGCAACTTGATATTTGGCATGCATGTGTATCTCATGTCACTTCTGCAATATTGAAGCTAGCAATTTTATATTTGAAATGCATGTGTATCTCATGGAGCTGCACATTTTGAGTGGTGAAGGGTCAAAGTCAAGGTCATCCTTCAAGATCAAACGTCATATAGGGGGACATTGTGTTTCACAAACACATCTTGTTTATGAATTTTTTGGCAGCAAGACCGGATAGATGCAAATAGTTTGTTCATACTCACAATGCCTTTTTTTCTATATCTTCATGATAAATTAGTTAACACCACTAGGAAACAATCAGTTTCAGGTGAGCCACATTGTGCTGTTAAAGCTATCTATGTATGGTATAGATTGTTACAAAACCTTGTTTATCAATAAAAATAAATGAAAAAATGGCTTTCTAAAAGTTGTAGTCTTGGATGATATATATCTCAACTTATAATCTACGACAATCTTTTGAGAAGAAAAATAAAATTTGACTATTATTATACCCCAACATACTGTGATTGGGGGCTAGCACAGGAATTCTCAATTATGTTCCTCGAAAAATAATGGGTTAGCATATTTTTGATGTTTTATCCAGTTGTCTGGACCATTACTCCCCAAAGAATTGTAAGTTCAAATATGAGATATTGGGGTAAATAAATCTCTTTGAAGGGAGTTCAGTGTCCAAGAACGAAACAATTGCACCACAACCATTAACTATTGACCTGCGGATAAATGACAAGCAATAAAAATCACACAATTGGGGTGATGAAGATATACTTAAATGGATGCTTATTTATTTTATGCTTTCCGGTGATTTATACAGAAATATCAGTGAAATACAGTGAAAAATAACAGTGAAAATATCGATATTTTTCGCTTTTTTTCTGGGAAAATCGATATTCCGCCGAATCCAACAAATATCCTCTATATATCCATTCTCTGAAAAAGCATCATCAAACTAGTACATTCAGTGCTTTGATTATTCAATGATGACTACAGAAGAATATAGGCAAATCCAATGAATTAGGTATATTGTCAGTGGGACTCTAAATTTGTGGCAGACTGTATTTTGAGATTTTTGTATGTACCGGTATAAAGTTTATCATTATTTTGATGTCCCAAATTTAAGATTAATTACAGTAGTCTCAAACTCATGTTTATTATATTGTACAGGAGCAGACACGTGTATCCTGATGACACGGGAGTTTGATCCCATCACCGAGCTATCTCTCCAACCCAACACGTCAGGGGAAGGTATGTTGGGGCCAAACAGTCACTGGATCTAACTGCTTTGTGTCAGTTATTGCTAAAGTATATGGGCTGTGTTCTGTGAAAAAGGGTCGTAGTGCATGTGCGTAAAGTGTCTTCCAAGATAAGTATGTGCAGTCTGCACAGGCTTTTCAGGGACGACACTTTCCGCTTTTATGATTATTTTTATGCCCCCGGTAGGGTGGCATATAGCAGTTGAACTGTCCGTCAGTCAGTCTGTCCGTCCGTCCAAAAAACTTTAACATTGGCCATAACTTTTGCAATATAGCAACTTGATATTTGGCATGCATATGTATCTCCTGAAGCCGCACATTTTGAGTGGTGAAAGGTCAAGGTCATCCTTCAAGGTCAATAGTCAAAAATTTACAATCCAAGGGAAGTAACAAGCTTTAAAAGGGGGATGATTTCTAAACCTGCCAAATGATATATTGAAATTTTATTTCAAAGCGGCGCAATAGGGGGCATTGTGTTTCTGACGAACTCATCTTTTGTTTTTTAAAGAAAGTCTCTTCTTAGCAAAAATCTAGTTTATGCGCATGCATTAAACCCCTTTTCGCAGAGCGAGGCTCATATTAATAGTGATGGAAAAATAAGCATGTTTCTATTTTTAGCTCGACTATTGTATATGAAAAATATATACAGGAGCTATCCTACTCGCCCCAGCGTTGCCGTTCCCGTTGGCGTTTGCGTGCAAATGTTAAAGTTTGCATACTACCCCAAATATTTTCAATGTCCTTTGACATATTGCTTTCATATTTTGCATACTTGTTAAACCAACCTGACCCCAACCTATAAACAAGAGCAGACAACTCTATGAAGCATTTTGTAAAAATTATGGCCCCTTTTCCACTTAGAATATATGCAGCAATTGTTAAAGTTTGCGCACTACCTCAAATATTTTCAATGTCCTTTCACATATTGCTTTCATATTTTGCATACTTGTTTACCAACATGACCCCAACCTATAAACAAGAGCAGACCACTGTATCAAGCATTTTGACAGAATTATGGCCCCTTTTATACTTGGTAAATTGAACATATTGCTTAAATTGCCAGAACTTCTTTATTTATAATCAGATTTTATTAATACTTTGACAAAACAACACTTACCTGATTACCACAATGGATCCCACCCAAACAATACCCCATGCCCCAACCCAGAATCCCTGCCCCCCCCACCTCCCCCCCCAAAAAAATTGTATTCCTTTTTTTTATTTTTTAAAGATCGTCTAATAAATGACCACACCCTACACAGGCATTTCCCCAGGATTTTGGCCAGGCACAGCGGCAAGACACCGCGGAATGGGTGTTTTTGCAGAAGTGTGTCCATTTTGCGGGTCAATTTTTTAAATCGATTTTCTACATGTCTTTAATCAAATATACAATACTCCGGAGCTATTAAAAACCTACAATTTATTTAATTGTGTATTTATTTTTCCTAAATTTATTTCATAAAAGTAATTTTATACTATGAAATAAAAAGAAAAATAACAGCAGGCATTATAACGCTAATACAGTTATATATTTTACCACAAGTGTACAGACATACAATTTTAACTTCCAAAAACTATTCTTCGAGGCTTATCCAGTAGCCAAGCACCCATCATTCTTCTGAAGTCCACTTCCTAATTGTCTGGTCCTTCAATGCTGACCATCAAAAGAACATGGTGGACAGCAGACTTCAGGCGAACACGATTTTCAGTTTTTTACCCTTTTCATTCTGCTGAAGCCCTCTTGCAGACCCCAATACACATAATTTGTAAAATAATTATGAAATTATAGAGATATTTAAGCATTTTTCGTGTGTTAATGTATTCTAGACAGTCTAGTTAAGTACCGACGGAGCAGTACCGACTGCTGAAAGCACTGGTCTGCACATGTGACGTATGCAAAAAGATCACATCATACCTACAAAAGGGTGGATTATTTGTCAAACAACTGTTTCATTTCAAAGTCTATTATATATTTATAAAGTTACATTAAGACATGCTTTCATTTTGAAATTTTATTATCTGTATTGTCTAATCTTTGATGCTACACAATATCTGTCTTATAAACTGTTTGAGTGACAGTTTTAAATTATTATTCACTTGCGATTTCATATTGTGTTGCTTTTACTACATACTTATACAAAATATTTAGTAAAGTAAAGATATACTTACTTCCTTCAACATCTGTTACACATGGGCAATCTTGCTTCCAACTACTTTCGAACCCAATGGCTCACGGTTTGAGTCGCTTGGTAGGTGGTCGCTTGGTAACAACGTCCTGGAAACTTTCATTTTTACTTAATGCACTCTTTGACAGCGACGATTCATTAGTATTAGTAGCAGTCACTGTTGCACTAACGACGGAAGAAATAGATAATTGCAGATTTCCCAGATACAGGCCCTGTTCGTTTCTAAAATCGTATCATTCTGTCATGCCCAAAAGCTAAAGGAAACTGTGTTGCAGGTTTATAGCGTGCTCTGACTATTGGATGTGAATGCTTTTATTGAAGGTGCTTGACTATTGGATGTGAATGCTTTTATTGAAGGTGCTATACATTTTAGTCGCCTTTTATAAAAATGGTGTGAACCCATTTTTAGTTGGCGGTAGCAATTAAATGAGGGGTTTTACTCCAATTAATTAAAAATACAACTTCATTTACGCTGAAATATATACCTTATTTTAAAGTGTACGATTAATGTGACATGAATATTCTTACTCATGCCTTGATGGTTTTGTTAGACTGACGATGTAGATTGTGCAAGTTATAAAAAAAAAACAAGTTATGTTCTGTTCTTCAATTACGCACTACCGAAACAAGCAATAGTGGCTGTTTATTTTTGAAACACCGCTGAAATTGTCGCATGCAATTAAAATAAAACAACAAAAATTTAGCGTACCTTTAATTACTCTTACGCCACGTGTACCGGTTTATAATGGATCTTTTTCGACCATTATAAGTGGACAGACACCATAACTGACCCCGTAAATCGTGCTTGCATCTTATCAAAACATTCGGATCAGAGCTTGAAAGGGCTTGACAAATTTACAAGCGTCGCGGCTACATGATGAGAAAATCAAGCACCGCGGCGAAATGGATTTCGAAGTTCAGGCACCGCGGGCCCGCTGTGCTAAAACCGCCTGGGGAAATGCCTGCCTTTATTATACCCCCTCTAACCCCCCCTACCCTCCCCTCCCCCCAATTCTTTTTTTTTCCCTTTTTTAGTTTTGAAAGATCGTCTAATAAATCATTGAATATTAACAATTTCCCCATGATGGCTTACGATATACTGTCTAGCACTCGAATAGTCGAGCACGCTGTCCTCTGACAGTTCTTGTTATCTAGATTGTTTACCATATAGCCTGTGCTATCTACTCACCATAATATGGTCGTCAATGGCGCCTAAGTAATAGACTGGTTAAGGTACATATGCAACATCTCCATGTCACTAAAGGTATTGAACTTAAACATGATGGGAATTGTGTGAAGTCACGGACCAAGTTCCATTACTCTACCAGTCATTTAGAACTGTTAGCCCCTTGTTAGTTAAGTTAAATGTAAGATACTCCATGTCACTGTTCTTATTGCAGGTTTTCAAAAGAAACTTACAATAGGTGCTCTCAATCATCTTTTGAGGTCATTGTCAAAGTTTCAGAAATCTGATATGAAATTTAAGGTAAATGGCACCAGTATCCATATTACTGGTGTTCAGGGCTAATTGTGGGAGGTTTTTGACCAAGTTCCATAACTCTTACCTGCAATTTAGCAGAATTATTCTCCTTTTTACTTAAAATGTCAAGGTAAACATTAGCGCCTAACAACTCTCACTCTATCTGACGTGCAAAAATAGCATGTGGTTGCATATGAATCAAGTTGGGTCAAGGTTATGGGCCAGTCTAGGTGAAGGTCACTGTTGCTAAAAGTAGCGCTTATTTATGTCTGCAAGGATGGAGATATTTAGCTGAAATTGTTTGGTTAGGTATGTAACAAGCTGATTTAGGATTGTATTGAGCAACAGTGGGATAAAGGTCACAGTTACTAACCGATAAAAAAGAATTGATTTTTGATTCAATTACTTAGGTTACGATGCAGGTAGTGTGCTATTACTTTGTTTGTTGAAAGCTTTCATGCAGATATAGGGTGGGATTGCCTTGGGGCCAGTTGGGTTCACATAATTTTTCTTAAAAAAGAAAAATGGTTTCAGCTCAATAATTTGAATAGCCATGGTGGTATTGTTCTGGGTGTAGGTAGCTTAGACCTTGCTTTCAAAGTAAATACAATTATTTAAATTAAATGGTAATTTGTTGAAAATCTGGTTTCATAGCATGGTCACATTTCTTGTTTTAATTTATAATTTTTATGTCCCCCACTATAGTAGTGGGGGACATATTGTTTTTGCCCTGTCTGTTGGTTGGTCTGTTGGTTTGTTTGCGCCAACTTTAACATTTGCAATAACTTTTGCAATATTGAAGATAGGAACTTGATAGTTGGCATGCATATGTATCTCATGGAGCTGCACATTTTGAGTGGTGAAAGGTCAAGGTCAAGGTCATCCTTCAAGGTCAAAGGTCAAATATATGGGTCAAAATCGCTCATTTAATGTACACTTTTGCAGTATTTCAATATTCAAGATAGCAACTTGATATTTGGCATGCATGTGTATCTCATGGAGCTGCACAATTTGAGTGGTGAAAGGTCAAGGTCAAGATCATCATTCAAGGTCAGATGTCAAATATATGTGGCTAAAATCGCTCATTTTATGAGTACTTTTGCAATATTGAAGATAGCAACTTGATAATTGGCATGCATGTGTATCTCATGGAGCTGCACATTTTGAGTGGTGAAAGGTCAAGGTCATCCTTCAAGGTCAGAGGTCAAATATATGTGGCCAAAATCGCTAATTTTATGAATACTTTGGCAATATTGAAGATAGCAACTTGATATTTGGCATGCATGTGTATCTCATGGAGCTGCACATTTTTAGTGGTGAAAGGTCAAGGTCAAGGTCATCCTTCAAGATCAAATATATGGGTCAAAATTGCTCATGTTATGTCACTTCTGCAATATTGAAGCTAGCAATTTTATATTTGAAATGCATGTGTATCTCATGGAGCTGCACATTTTGAGTGGTGAAGGGTCAAGGTCATACTACAAGGTCAAACATCATATAGGGGGACATTGTGTTTCACAAACACATCTTGTTAGCTTTAAGCTTACATATGATATATAACTACTTCAGATATTTAACATCAAATATGTCTTTGTGATAATTATATCAGGTGACTAACAGAAAATGTACGATATAGTATCAACACGGTGGAATAATGGGACTTACTGTCTCAGAACATCTTTTGTTAGTTTTGTTTTCATCAAATTACTAAGTTTTTATAAAATGTTTTCAGTTCTTACTTCACACATGTCCAGGGCATTTGTGTGAGGTCACTTACCAGGATCTCTGAACTTAATTTTACATAATTATTAACCTTTCAGTTAAGGTTTTTGTGCAACAAGTACATATCTCTGTAACTACTACAGATGTTTATTTGAAACTTCAAATGTTTCAAATCTTCATGTTTATAAAATAAATTAACTTTTACAGTTTTATAATGGTCAGTATATCAGGTGACTTTCAGACAATGTACATAATAATTACACAATCAAAGTGGAAGAATAGTTGAGTGCTCTGTCTTGAGACTTCTTGTTTTACTGTTGCCTTGCTTTTTATTCCCGCCTTTGAAGAAGAGGGTGTATATTGCTTTGCTGGATGTTGGTATGTCTGTCTGTTGGTTCGTCTTTCTGTAGACCAGTTCGTTTCCGATCAATAACGTGTCAATGAATTGACAGATTGGCTTGATACTTCACATTTGCATTGGCCTGCGACAGTAGATGACCCCTATTGAAATTGGGTTCACTAGGTCAAAGGTCAAGGTCATTGTCAAAATAAGTGTGAACATCGTTTCCGATCAATAACTCATCAACAAATTGACCCATTGGCTTGATACTTCACATGTGCACTGGCCTTGGACAGTAGATGACCCCTATTCAGTATTGAAATTGGGGTCACTAGGTCAAAGGTCAAGGTCACTATCACAATAAGTGTGAAATTTGTTTCTGATCAATAATTCACCAACGAATTGACCGAATGGCTTGATACTTACCATGTGCATTGGCCTTGGACAGTACAAATGTAGATGACCCTTATTGAAATTGGGGTAACTTGGTTGAAGGTCAAGGTCACTGTCACACTAAGTGTGAAAATAGTTTCTGATCAATAATTCATCAACAAATTGACCGATTAGCTTGATACTTCACATGTGAATTGGCCTTGGACAGTAGATAATCCCTATTGACATTGGTGTCACTTGTTCAAAGGTCAAGGTCACTGTCACAATAAGTGTGAAAGTCGCTTTTGATCAATGACTTACCAACGAATTGACCGATTGGCTTGATACTTATCATGTGCATTGCTTATTCAAAGGTCACAATAAGTGTGAAAATCGTTGCCGATCAATAACTCACATATGCATTGGACTTTGACAGTAGATGACCCTAATTGAAATTGGGGTCACTAGTTCAAAGCCCTTTTTGGGGGGACATATGTCTCCAACCGCGGAACTCTTGTTTTTCAATCTGATATAAGCCCTGCTCTAGGAAAACGGGGATTAATGCATGTATGTTAAGCACGCCTTGAAAAATCCACTCAACCGCTCAAATTTGCCAGTGAAGTTGACGGTTGGGAGAGTTAAGTTTTTTTTACGGCGATTGTTTACGAATGTTTTCAAGGCCTGTGTTAAGTGTCATCCCAAATTTGCTTGTGCAGTCCTGACTGGGATGACACTTTATTCTCTTGCATTATGCCCTGTTTGTTCCAGAGTAAGGATCATATCTGATGTTACTTTGTTTTTTTCCACCAGCTGAGTTTGTGCAGGTGGGTTGGGGTAAGAAGGAGACCCAGTTCCATGGTTCGGTCGGCAAACAGGCAGCGCAAGTCCAGCCAACAGTCAGTATCAGCCTTGCTAGGAGAAAACAGAGCTTAATGCATAATATGCAAACAGTCTAATCTAAGATACCCCTGTGCAGTCTGCATAGGCTAATCAGAATGTACACTTTTTGTAATTTTTGTTTAAGGAATGTCTCTTCTTAGCAAGAATCCAGTTAAGGAATGAATGTTGACTGCATAGGCTAACTGAGAGAAGTCACTTTATGCACATGGTTCAAGCCCAATTTTCACAGATTGTCGCTCATATGTTCAGCTACCACGAAGAAATGTTCAGTTATTATTATTGAAATGTAAAATGTTATTGAAATAAAGAGAATAAATTAAGTCAAATAGGTTGGTATAAAAAAGGAAGGGTTGGATAATCATAAAGAGAGATGAAATTTATGCCTTTGACCTGTACCCTTTGAGCAGGGCCTTTAAACATTAGCTGTCTGTATATTTCAGGAGGTAAAGCCTGTACAGGACTGGGACGATCGTCGCCCCAGGATCTCATGGCGAGCAGACGGGCTCTTCTTTGCTGTCAGCTCTATACATAGGCTCACAGGTTGTATGAGCCTCGTTCTAGGAAAACTGGGCTAAACGCATGTGCTTTAAGTACTGTCCCATTTTAGCATGTGCACAGGCCAAGCAGTGCTGTTACTTTCCACTTTAATGCAATTTTTCTTTGGGAAAGTGTCGTCCCAGATTACCCTGTGAGGACTGCAAAAGCTTATCTGGAACAACCTCTTACGCACATGCATCTAGTCCGCTCTCCCGTAATGTCTCATTTCAATTTAAAATTTGTTTAGTTTGATATATTTGGGAAATAAAGTTTATGCATTGTTATAATGAGGCAACCTATTCATTAGGCAAAAAGGTTTAACACACTTAAAGTGTTGTAATATCCCCCAATAGTTGGGCATGAAAGCTGAAACAAGTAATGATAAAGGCTTATATTTCAAGCTTACATTCTTATTAATTAGTTTTATATTTCAAGCTTACATTCTTATCAATTAGTTTATCAGTTGCCATTTTTTGTGTTATTGTAAGTTACAAAATACACATACCAAAATTTCATTTTGCTTTAACCCTTTCAGTGCGGGAACCGAATTTTGAAGGCCTTTGCAAACAGTTTGGATCCAGATGAGACGCCACAGAACGTGGCATCTCATCAGGATCCAAACTGTTTGCCATTCTGATAGTATTCCTTGAAAAAATCGAAGAAAATTCTAATTTTAGAAATTCAGCAGACGACATTTTAGCAGAAGACAAATTACCCAGCATGCAAAGGGTTAAAGTTTGTTCAGTTTACATATGAGCAGTGTTTGCAGAAAGCAGGGTGTAATGCATGTACGTAAAGTATGATCACAGATTAGCCAATGAAGTCTGCACAGGGTAATCTGATACAACACTTTCTGCTTTTATGGAATTTTTTCATTAAAAGGAAGAGTCTTCTTGAATGAAAATCAAGTTTAGGCAGAAAGTGCCTGGGCTTAATGCATGAGCGTAAATTATCGTCCCAGATAAGCCTGTTCAGTCTGTACAGACTAAAATGGGATGATAATTTACGCTCATGCATTAAACTGATATCTAATTGTCTGTGTACAGGTGCAAGACAGGTGTGTGTATGGACAAGAGAAGGTGTCCACCACTCCACCAGTGAGAATGTGGACGGCATTGAACAGGCTCTAGCATGGAGGTCAGTAGCATGGTTGTTTTTATAGGTCAAGAAACACAGAAAGGGAATTATATTTGAGCCTCGCTGTGGACAAACAGGGATAAATGCAAGTGCGTTATTTGTCTTCCCAGATTAGCCTGTGCAGTCCACACATGCTTATTAGGGGTGACACTTTTGGGTTAAACTGGATGTTTGACAACTTAAGACTTTCTTTAAACAAAAAATACCATACAAACGGACAGTGTTGTCCCATATAAGCCTCTAGGGACTGCACAGTTTAATCTAGGACGACATTTAATGCACATGTATACATCTTGAATTCTTTGATTGAAGGGAGTTTTTCTAAATGAAAACTCAAGTTTAGGCGGAAAATGTTGTCCCTGATCTACATGTGCAGACTGCACAGGCTTATTTGGGACGAAAATTTACACACATGCATTAAGCCCCATTGTCCCATATCAGGCCTCATTTATATTTAATGTTTTTGACACTCAATAAGATGATTGTATGCAAGCTTTGTTTTATAATTTTTAGACCCAATGGAAGCCTTATAGCTACTTCCCAACGGAAGCCTAACAAACATGACATCGCTTTCTTTGAGAAGAACGGTCTGAGACATGGAGAGTTTACCTTGCCGTTTTCTGTAAATCAAGTTAAGGTATGGCTTTTAAAAAATCCTATCCCATAACGCACAGTCTGGTAATGATCTACTCTGACGGTTTTCAATTCATGCAAGGTTTTATGGTCTCATAAGTGGACAGGAGCTACACTGGCAGCATGTAGCATTATACACATTTTTGTTCTGGTAATTTATGATTTGGGTCAATTGGAAAACTTGGATGCCAGGGGGTGAGGCAGTTTTCCTTTTAAGGCAATAGTGAAATCTTCAGAAACTTGAGCAGGGGTGGGCATAGGGTCAAATTTTAGGGAGAAGTTACTTCTCTCTTGACTGGCATGTAAGGAGAAGCCAGCAGAAATCAAGGAGAATTCAATTTTTTTTTGTTATAGGTTACATATCTTGTAATTAGTTGAATAACTTTACGATTTGTAGTCACTGATTACAAAATGTTAATTGTGAATCCTTCTTATTGAATTATCTTAATTGTTAATTGAATTAACAATAAAGTAAACAGAAAACAACACAATTAAAAATTCATGTAAAGCATTAAAGTGTGGATGAAAGTGCTTAATATATTTACATCCACACCCCACCTACCCGCACGATAAAAAATGTGGAGGGGTGGGGGATGTATATTTTGGTATTATAAATTAAATGTGTACTTTTTTTCTCAACAAAAAATTTAAAATGTTTACCTTGCAATCATATATTTTGTGGAGTCAAGATGAAGATTGCTCAAAACATTTTGTTCTCATGTATCTGAGTGAGAAAATGGTTTAAGTCTGTTGAGAAAAATCCACCAGTGCGGGATGATAATTTTTGTTTATATTGCTTTATTTTACCTATGAATTAAAATCTCTAAATGCCAAAGTTCTGCAACCAGCTTCATTCATTCAGTCTGAGTATGATTTTATGAGTCTTGCTCATTGGAAAAGGGGTTTAATTTGTGCGTGTTAAGTGTTGTTCCAGATTAGCCTGTGCTGTGTGCACAGGCTAATTAGGAACGACACTTTCCGTTTTTGTTAAATGGAAGTCTCTTTATAGCGAAAATCCAGTTTAACTGGAAAGTGTTGTCCCTTATTAGTCTGTGCAGACTGCTCTAGCTAATCTGGGAGAACCCTTAACACACATGCATTAAACCCCGTTTTATCAAAGTGAGGCTAATGATTTTGTCTAAGCAGCAGTAATGATAGCTAACCAGCATGAGGTGGACCTCCCCTGTTTGTTGTTGTAGGTGTGTGAGGTGAGCTGGAACAGTAACTCCTCCATACTTGCCGTCTGGTGTGAGGACCTGGACTCCAAACACAACACCTATAGTAAGGCATTGAGCATACTGCAAAACCAAAAGTATTTGCCTGACACTAATTTTGTGTACTTAAGTGAAGTGGGTCTGCTCACCCACTAATTACAATTGTGAGGAAAGTTTATGTCCTGAGTCTTATATCGGAAATATAGGCAAAATATAAGATGTTGAGACGTCATACTTTGGGGGGAGGGGGCCAGTTTTGAGATGGCAGTATACATGTATGTGTTAGTTCCCTTGATTTACATTAAACACATTTGAATTTGTGCCGTCTAAGTGGACGCTTAATGGGAAAGTAGAATGGTTGTCATGGTGTAGTGGATATGGTGTCCACCTAGCGATCAGAAGGTCACAGGTTTGATCCTCACTGTTGGAGTGTTCTTTAGATCTCCCCCATAGACACCAAGTACTGGTTCTAGACCCAGGAAACGGACTTGAGAGTGTTTCAAATAAGCCTAAGGCTTTCTATGCGATCAAGCTAAAATTAATAGGTTTAAATCAAGCTTAGTAGGGAAATTTTGGAAAACTTATTTTTAGGTCCACTTACAGAGACACCTTTCTGAATGCATGTGTATATCATGTAATAGGGATGGGAAAGTGTGATTTTTAAATGAGAATACCCATTAAAGTAATGAAAGTACAATATTGTGGATTCTCGAGTTATATTATTTTAGTTTGCTGTCAAAACTGGTATAATGTTTTCGTCACAAATTAAAATATTAACAGGATATCTGAAAGGTATAATTTACTAAATTGTCTGCACCTGTCAATGCCTAGTTAATTGTCAGCACCTATCAATGCCTAGTTAATTGTCAGCACCTATCAATGCCTAGTTAATTGTCAGCACCTATCAATGCCTAGTTAATTGTCAGCACCTATCAATGCCTAGTTGAATTGTCAGCACCTATCAATGCCTACTAAATTGTCAGCACCTATCAATGCCTAGTTAAATTGTCAGCACCTATCAATGCCTAGTTAAATTGTCAGCACCTATCAATGCCTACTAAATTGTCAGCACCTATCAATGCCTTGTTAAATTGTCAGCACCTATCAATGCCTATTTAATTGTTAGCACCTATCAATGCCTAGTTAATTGTCAGCACCTATCAATGCCTAGTTAAACGCATGATGATGAAAAAGTGATAGACTTGCATAAATAGATCCATTGTTTTTATGTCCAGATCGAATGATCAGGGTGTATATTGTTTTTGGTCTGTCTGTCTGTCTGTCTGTCTGTCTGTCTGTCTGTCTGTCTGTCTGTCTGTCTGTCTGTCTGTCTGTCTGTCTGTCTGTCTGTCTGTCTGTCTGTCTGTCTGTCTGTCTGTCTGTCTGTCTGTCTGTCTGTCTGTCTGTCTGTCGTCTGTCTGTCTGTCTGTCTGTCTGTCTGTCTGTCTGTCCCGTCCCTTCTGTCTGTCCTGTCTGTCTGTTTATGTGTGTGTCTGTCCCAAAACTTTAACCTTGCTCATAAAATGAAAACTCTTGGGTCTATGTTCTTTAAACTTCACATGTGCGTGCATCTCATTGAGATCTACAATCAAACATGGTTTGAGGTCAAAGGTCAAGGTCACTGTGACCTTTACATTCAAACAGTTATGCTTTTATGTAGTGACAAAGTTACAGTTGGGAGCATTCGTATTGTGTGGACACATTTCTTGTTGTATGATAACACAAGACAAGATGGGTACCACTAATCCAATTGTTTGTTGAGACGCTGATATCTTGCGCAGACAAATAATACCGCTAATTGGATGTCACACCAGGTCTCAGACACCACATTATCGGGTTGCTTATATAATAAGAATCTGGCACTTTGGGTTATTGTCACATTGTTTATTTTATGTTTAGTGGGTTTATGGGTTTTGAGGATATACAAAATCACATTTCAAATGTATTTGAGGTTCTTGACAGAATTTATAAATCCACGAATAGCATGTACGATCCAACAAAAAAATGTCGGATTTCATAAATCCACAAAATTTCATGTCAACAAAAATATATGAAACAACAGTATTCAAACTACTGCTCATATATATAAACATAGGTGTCAGGTAAAAAAAACATTACCATTGTACGATTGTATGCAAGACATGTATATCACAATAAGCAATGTCTTTGCAAACGAGTGTTCTGTGGAAAAAAAAAGATTACTGTAATTGTGAAAATGATCATCACGGTGAAATGTTTGTTTTGTTTAATTGATGAAAACTGTAATGTCACGTCACAATTATATGTGGGGTTTTAATTTGTTGATTTCATTGGTTGAAGTATCCACAAATGTAACACAAACACATCCACAAATTCCTCTTTTTTTTCCAAAATCAGAAATCCACAAAAGTCATTGTTGAAAGACCAGGATTTGTTATGCCATATATATTAATATAAATGATTTTACAGAAGTAGATAAGGTATCACTGTTATTACCTCATGTTACAGTTCAGCTCTGGACGACTGGTAACTACCACTGGTACCTAAAGCAGAGCCTTCATTTCGTGGGCGGTGAAGACCGGGTTGGTGCTGTAATGTGGGACGTGGAACAAGAGTACCGGCTTCACATTGTGATGCGGAGCGGGGCTTACCACCGGTACACATGGGCGTGGGACACGGACACTTCTACCGGTCGGATGTCTGAGGATCAGGCCATAGTGGCAGTCATTGATGGAGGTACAGGAGGCTTATGTAATATGGTGTATATGAAAAGTTTGTTTATGAGCCTCGCTCTGGGAAAACGGGGCTTAATGCATGTGCGTAAAGTTCAGACCCTGAATAGCATGTGGGGACTGCACAGGCTAATCTGGGATGGCACTGAGCACATGCATTAAACCCCGTTTTCCTAGAGCTAGAAACGTATGTTTGTTTCATACTTCATGCCAATTTATCTTAAGCTAGGTAAATTAAGTAAAATATCTCATCTTGTATATATGGTACATGTATGTTGGACTTTAGCCTCAGTTCTGATGACACCAACCCGCCACATGGTGGTCCCACCCCCAATGTCTGCCTATCAGCTGAAACTGCCCAAGGCTGTCAATCATGTCGTGTTTGCCCCCCCTCCCAGAAGTAATGATGTGGCTGTTGTAATGGTGGATCATTCAGTTGCTATTTATAGCTTCGAGGGTGAGTAATTAAAATATACTTGGCTGTTCAGCTCTTGACTAGCAAAGTTTAATTATGAACATATTTTACACTATTTTTTTGCACAATTAATGTGTATTATGTTCTCTATTCAATTATATATAACTTACAATCTAACTTGTTTTTCGATTTTGAAGTCTCTTAAGACCCCTTACATGCCATATTAAGGTCACGAATCATTCAACAAAATTAATATCAATTGCTCATGTCTATAAACTTACAGTGTGGAAAACCTGAAGAAAAAAACGACAACAAAATAAATAATATTCTGCCTTGTTCTGGAAAAAACTTGGCTTAATGCGTGTGCCTAAGTGTTGTCTGAGATCAGCCTATACAGTCAGAACAGGCTAATCAGGGACCATACTTTCTGGATAACTGGATTTTTCTAAGAAGAGACTTTCTTTTAACAGAAAATGCCATCATGTTGGAAAGTGTTGTCCCTGATTAGCTTGTGCTGACTACACAGGCTAGCTGACTGCACAGGCTAGCTGACTGCACAGGCTAGTCTGGGTCGACACTTTAGGCACATCCTGTTTTCCTAGAGGGAGGCTTATATACTGACTGAATGTGCCTGCAGGTAAGCCAGCAGGTGATGGTGTATAATGACTGTATGTGCCTGCAGGTAAGCCAGCAGGTGATGGTGTACAGATAGAGGCTGCCGGGGGCAAGGGCTTCCAGAACTGTTGTCAGTTCCCTACACTGAGGGGCATAGTTAGGTAAGTGGGAGCAGTACTGAATGTCGAATCAAAAAGGGCATTGTGATACATAAAGAATAACAGGCAAGCCTCGCCGTTATATTATTCTAAGCCTCGCCTGATATATTACAAAACGATGGGACAGTAACCTATTTTTCTGTTTATCATACCACATTTTCCTAAAAATCTGCATAACAATCCATTTCTTTATATTTAATATGTACAGATCCCCGCTGATTTTGCTGATCCGGCTTTTACACGTTGACATACACGTAGAAACGGCGTTAGAAAGGACAACACGAATAATCGCTTATTTTAAACATTGTATACAGAAAAAAAGTTGTTTGCACTAAGAATGGGAAGAGTACAACCGCTTTAATTAGGGAGACGGAAAACTACAACAGGCGAGGCATGGTCAGGGTTGATAACCCCAAAAAAGGGTTAGGGTAAGGGTTAGGGTTAGGGGTCGGGTTAGGGTTAGGTTTGGGTATAGGCTAACCCAAACCCTAACCCGACCCCTAACACTAACCCAAACCCTAACCCTAACCCTCTTACCCCCCCTTGCGCAATACCATACCATGCCTCGCCCGTTGTAGTTTTCCGTCTCCCCTTTAATTATAAACGTCTTGAATTGGAGATCAGAAATGGACTGCAGCGACAAATTTAATCTAAGAACACACTTCATTGAATAGTTTGGAGACGCCATTTTGGAGATGTGTATTGAAATTGACATTTTGATGATGGTGTCAATAATGACATAAGCGTGTTAAATCGTTTGTTTAAATTGTTGAGAATTAGGATACAGTACAGTTATCATTTGTCTTGACTTTCTGTGCAACATTTGAGAGTGCAATGACTATATCGATATTTAAGATTTATTGCCCCATTGATGACTTTATTTAACTTATGCAGTGTGGGCTGTTGTGATTATTTTAAAATAAACATTTTTGTGATTTATGACTTTAAACTAGACAAAAATATGTACGTTCTTGGTATCAAATTGTTTGTTTTGTTGAACCTGATTCATGTTGATAGAAATTGTTGACTTTATTGAAAATCCCACGTTACTCCAAACATTGACTGATATAAGAACTTCCTGTTGACCATGATATAAAAAAATATATCAGGCAATGTTATATCAGGCAGATATCAATGCGGTGGTATGATAAATTGTCTGAGGCTCTTTCTGGAAGACCTGGGCTTAATGCATGTGTGTTAAGTGTTGTCTCAGATTAGCCTGTGCTGTCTAAACAGGCTTATCAGGACCCACACTTTCTTCCTAGACTGGATTTTCGTTTAGAAGAGACTTCCTTTTATATAAAAAACCAATTGAAGCGGAAAGTTTCGTCCACTGACTAGCTGTGCTGGCTTCACAGGCTAAATTGGGATGACACTTTATGCACATGCATTAAGCTTTGTTTTCCCAGAATGAGGTTCATGTAGTTTTCGAATATCAGTAGGCATGGTTCATATTCAGCATTACAAACTTGCCTGACGAGCACGCGTATCCACTGAGCCTCTCTCACTTCAAATGGGTGGCTGATGATGTCATCATATTCTGTGCTGTGGTCATGGAAACCAGGCCACATTCTCGCCTCTATAGAGCTAAAATTCTTCCAGATACAATCTGTGTTGAGTAAGTATTGGTTGTTATTGTAAAAACATGAAAAGCAAATACTGGTGTTTTCAAATATATGTAATGGTATATATGTATATGATGATTGTTGGAATGCTTCCAAGATATAATTTGCACAGACTTTTAAAATAGATCCCCAATCTGTCTCTAAGTCTGTCACAGTTTTCTACAGCAGAATATTAAATGTCATAGATATGAGTGTTGCAATTAAATGAGCTATAACCAGTAACATATATTGTTCTATTCAAATAATGATTTTATATTTTCAACAATTTCTTGATTTCATATTCTAATTCAACAATATGCACACTTAAAGGGACTGTCAACCAGGAGGACGTAGAAAAGAAAAGTTGTAAAATACCCTATTTTTGTACAAGTATTAGTTTATATTGATTAAAATATCACGACTGATATATTACATTGCTTGAAAAAAAGTTGTTAAGTTTTCATATGTTCAGAATATTTGGTAATAAATTTTACTGGGTATGTCTACCAGGTAACTACCAGTTACATATAAATAACGCCAGTAGATTGATCATTATCGTCACGTGCTAAACCCAGGAATGCCAATTGTGCATGCGTAGTAGATTTTATATATCTAATATAGAAAATGATCAATCTTCTGGCGTTATAGTGTGTATATCGTTATGTCACCTATTTTCTCGATGTACTTTCGATTTCACATTGCGAAATTTTATTACCAAATATACTGAAAATATTAACGTTTTTCAAGTAATGTAATATACCAGTCGTTATTTTTTAATCAATATAAACTAATAATTGTAACAAAATACATTATTTAGAACTTTTCTTTTTCAACGTCGTCGTGGTTGACAGTCCCTTTAAAGAATAAATTCTGTCTTTATGGAATTGTGTTTAAAAATTAACCTTTTCCCACTCAGAGCCAAAGTGGTGATGGCTATGTGCAAACAGCATAAAACCAGAACAGCCTGCGAGTATGCTGTTTGCTGCTGATCAGTATCTTAGTTTTCAAGATAAAGCCTTAAAATCTTGAATCTAGTAAGAAAGGTTTTTAATTTAATATAACTTTCTAAGGCACTACAAATGCGTGAAAATACGTATCTAAGTGGTAAAAGGTTAAATGGTATTGCCCCCTTTAGAGAAGTGGTGGATTGCTTTGCCCCTGTCTGTTGGTTGGATGGTGGTAAGCCTTAAAAGCATCAATTCATGTGTTAACGCGCACATAAAAATTGAGTCTTGCTCTGGAAAAATCGGGTTGAATCCATAAGCGTGAAGTGTCATCCAATAAGCCTGTGCAGTTCACACAGGCTAATAAGTGATGACACTTTCTGCATGAACTGGTGTTTTTGCCTAGAAGAGACTTTCTAAAAACAAAAAAAATGTAATAAAAGCAGAAATTGTTGTCACTGATTTGTCTGTGTGGGCTTCACAGGCTAATCTGGTATAACACTGTACTACCCACATGCATTAACCCTTTCAGTGCTGGAACCGAATTTTGAAGGCCTTTGCAAACAGTTTGGATCCAGATGAGACGCCACAGAATGTGGTGTCTCATCAGGATCCAAACTGTTTGCTTTTCTGATAGTGTTCTTTGAAAAAATCGAAGAAAATGCTAATTTTAGAAATTCAGCAGAAGACATTTTAGCAGACGACAAATTTCCCAGCATGCAAAGGGTTAAACGGGGTTTTCCAAAAGTGAGGCTCAATATTTAAAAAACACTGTTTTACAAACATCTCATGTAACCTAGATCCAGCTGCAGAGTAGAGTCAGAAGTGTTTGGTATAGCTGTGGATCCAGAAACCATGTGTGTGGCCGTACAACTGGAAGATGGGGCTCTACTGAAATACTCTGTCGGTAAGGAATATTCAACACTCTGTTGGTAAAGAACATTTAATACTCTGTCAGTTATGAACATAGAAATATTCTCTGTCAGTTATGAACATAGAAATACTCTCTGTCAGTTATGAACATAGAAATACTCAGTTGGTAAGAACATTGATAGGAACATTGAATACTCTGTTTGGTAAAGAACATTGAACAACATTGTCTTCTGTACTGTGTTGATAAGGAACATTGACTGACATTGTCTTCTGTACTGTGTTTGTAACATAAAATCACATTGTCTTCTGTTCTCTGTTGATAAGGAACATTCATTGACTGACATTGTCTTTTCTTTTTTGGTAAAGAATAGTGAATGACATTGTCTTCTGTACTGTGTGTAAGGAACATAAAATCACACTGTCTTCTGTACTCAGTTGGTAAGGAACATTGAATGACATTGTCTGTTGATAAGGAAAATTGACTGACATTGTCTTCTGCACTTTATTTGTAAGGGACATTGAATCACAATGTCTGTTAGGAAAGGAACATTGACTGACATTGTCTTCTGTACTCTGTTGATAAGGAACATTGACAGACATTGTGTTCTGTACTCTGTTGATAAGGAACATTGACTGACATTGTGTTCTGTACTCTGTTGATAAGGAACATTGACTTACATGGTCTCCTGTACTGGGTTGGTAAGAAACATTGCAAGATATGTGTATTAAATGCATTTTATATATGCTGCAAATACATGATTTGTTTTCACTAATTAGCACTATTTTGGGGTAAATAGCCACAACAACTTGGTAAAGGAATATTAGAGATGTTAAAAACATTACAAACCAGTGTGCATATAATAAATAAATTACATTTGATTATATATAATTATTGCTTTAAAGCAATTTGTGTGAAGTCATGTTTCATTTATAAACTTTAAAGAGAACACAAAATTAAGTGTATTTAATTTTACTTTTAAGAAGTTAAAATAGTTGAAGGATTGACATACTTCTTCAAAATATTCTAGTTATTTATAAAGCCTTCAGGGCAAGTCAACCTGAAAGCAGTGATAATTGAAATGTTCTAATTATTAAATGTATTGCAAGTTAACATATTGTATTGAAAGTCATGTCATTCGTTCATTATTGCCATCTGCATGTCTAGATGATAATCTGCTATTGCCATGGGAGACAGCCAATGGACAGGAAGTTAGCTTTCCGGTTCCCTGCACTCAAATGGCCGTCTGCAGCATAGGAAACGAGGTACTTGCTTGACACGAAGTCTCCAGTGGGGAAAAACAGGACTAGACGCTTCTGCTCAAAGTGTTATTTTGGATCATGCATTGCCACAAGCACAGGCTGATCCTGAAAGACACTTTCTGTCTGTTGTGAATTATGGTCATAGGAGATATCCTTAAAACTGACAATATATTTTGTATTGTCCCAGGACAAATCTTTATAAAGATTTATCAAGCCTGATTTTCAGAATTCCAGCATAATGTATCCTCTTTTCTCTATGACAGGTTGTGTACTTTAACATGTTGCTGTCCACTTTGAAATTTCAAAAAGGAAAGTGTTACAAGTACATGCTAAAAACTAACTACTGTATTTCATGCTAAATGGCTGCAGAGAGTTTTCATTGCTTTGTATAAACATTAAATATGTTTTTTTTGTCCCCTACCGGTGAAACTGGAGGGGACTTATGGTTTGCACTCCGTCTGTCTGTCAGTCTGTTTGTCAGTCTGTCACACTTTTCTGGATCCTGCGATAACTTTAAAAGTTCTTCATATTTTTTCATGAAACTTGAAACATGGATAGATGGCAATATGGAGATTATGCACGTCATTTCATTTTGTTCCTACGTCAAAAATTCTGGTTGCTATTGCAACAAATAAAAAAAATACTGACAATGGTGGAGTTTCACCGGTAGGGGACCATATTGCTTGGCAATCTATTGTTTAATCTAAATACACACATTAAGAAACAAGTATAAATCAACGCATTTATTACTGTGAAGTCATTTATTTAATTTAATATATAATTATACCCTAAAAACAAAGGATGTGGTATACTGGAACCACCGTTGATGTCTATCTGTCTGTCTGTACACACACAATTGTCTGAAGGCATTCTTGAACACTTTTCAAAAGACAACATTCAAACTTGATGGACGTTTCTTTGTCACTATTGTGAAAATTTTCAGATAAACCTTGATTTCATAACAGGTTATGATTTTCAAACTGGGAGCATATAGTCGCTGCATTGTCTGTCTGTATGAACGCTAATTTGTACGGAATTAATTTTGCATGGGTCTTTAACAAATTTTCCCAATAATTGTTTCTATCCTACTCAATTTATATCTGTCCCTACATCCTTTAATTCATTACATGTTTTGTTTCTGCGTAAGATCTCAGACACTCATGATCCAAAGTTGATGAAACTTGAATGTTTATTATCCCTATCAGGTGGACATGGGCATCTCTTTTTAGCTCATCTATTTTTTGAAAAAAAATTATGAGCTATTGTCATCACCTTGGCGTCGGCGTCGGCGTTGGCGTTGGCGTCGGCGTCCGGTTAACTTTTGCGTTTAGGTCCACTTTTCTCAAAAAGTATCAATGCTATTGCATTCAAACTTGGTACACTTACTTACTATCATGAGGGGACTGGGCAGGCAAAGGTAGATAACTCTGGCGTGCATTTTGACAGAATTATGTGCCCTTTTTATACTTAGAAAATTGAAAATTTTGGTTAAGTTTTGCGTTTAGGTCCACTTTTCTCAGTAAGTATCAATGCTATTGCATTCAAACTTGGTACACTTACTTACTATCATGAGGGGACTGGGCAGGCAAAGTTAGATAACTCTGGCGTGCATTTTGACAGAATTATGTGCCCTTTTTATACTTAGAAAATTGAAAATTTTGGTTAAGTTTTGTGTTTAGGTCCATTTTATTCCTTAAGCATCAAAGCTATTGCTTTCATACTTGCAACACTTACTAACTATCATAAGGGGACTGTGCAGGCAAAGTAATGTAACTCTGACTGGCATTTTGACAGAATTATGTGCCCTTTTTATACTTTGAAAATTGAAAATTTGATTAAGTTTTGTGGTAGGTCCACTTTATTCCTACAGTATCAAAGCTATTGCTTTCATACTTGCAACACTTAAGAACTATCCTAAGGGGACCGTGCAGGCAAAGTTATGTAACTCTGACTGGCATTTGGACGGAATTATGGGCCCTTTATACTTAGAAAATTGAAAATTTGGTTAAGATTTATGTTTTGGTCCACTTTACCCCTAATGAATCATAGATATTGCTTTCATACTTGGAACACTCACAAACTATCATAAGGGTACAGTAAAAGGACAAGTTGCATAACTCTGGTTGTCATTGTTACGGAATTATGGCCCTTTTTTAACTAGTAACTTTTAATATATGGTTAAATTTTGTGTTTCGATCCACTTTACTTCTTAAGTATCAAGGCTATTGCTTTCAAACTTCAAATACTTTCATGCTATCATGAGGTTACTGTACCTGGCAAGTTGAATTTTACCTTGACCTTTGAATGACCTTGACTCTCAAGGTCAAATTATTTAATTTTGCTAAAATTGCCATAACTTCTTTATTTATGATTAGATTTGATTGATACTTTGACAAAACTACTCTTACCTGACATACCACAATAGACTCCACCCAAACCATCCCTCGTGCCCTCCCCCCCTCCCCCCTTCCCCCCCCCCTAATTTTTTTTTTTTTTTTTTTAAGATCATCTCACAAATGACCACCACACCCTCACACTATACCCCCACCCCCCCCCCCACCCATCCCCCCCCAATTTTTTTTTTGATTGTTTTTTTTTTTTTTTTTTTTTTTTTAAGATCATCTCACAAATTACCACCACACCCTCACACTATACCTCCCCCCCCTCTCCATTTTTGTTTTAAAACGGTTATTTTTGAAATACCGTCAAACCATCGCACCCAAAAAATACCCCCCATCGCCCCCCCCCCCCCCCCCCCCCCCCCCCCCCGTTTTTTTTTTTTTTTTTTTTTTTTTTCGCTTTTTGGAAGATAATGTAATAAATGTCCACAACCCCACACTATACACCCCTCTTCACTCCACCCCTCCCTCCTTTGTGATTGAAAATGAGAGTCCCTTCACCTTTAAAAAGAAAATAGACGAGCGGTCTGCACCCGCAAGGCGGTGCTCTTGTTTATGTTCCCCACCCACTATAGTGGGGGACATATTGTTTTTGCCCTATCTGTTGGTCTGTACGTTGGTCTGTTGGTCTGTTTGCTCCAACTTTAACATATGCAATAACTTTTTCAATATTCAAGATAGCAACTTGATATTTGGCATGCATGTGTATCTCATGGAGCTGCACATTTTGAGTGGTGAAAGGTCAAGGTCATCCTTCAAGGTCAGAGGTCAAATATATGTGGCCAAAATCGCTCATTTTATGAATACTTTTGCAATATTGAAGATATCAACTTGATATTTGGCATGCATGTGTATCTCATGGAGCCGCACATTTTGAGTGGTGAAAGGTCAAGGTCATCCTTCAAGGTCAGAGGTCAAATATATGTCGCCAAAATCGCTCATTTTATGAATACTTTGGCAATATTGAAGATACCAAATTGAAATTTGGCATGCATGTGTATCTCATGGAGCCGCACATTTTGAGTGTGAAAGGTCAAGGTCATCCTTCAAGGTCAAAAGTAAAAAAACAAAACAATTCAAAGCGGTGCAGAAGGGGACATAGTGTTTCTGACAAACACATTTCTTGTATTGCTTTTATTTGTTACAGCCTGTGCCATTTGAATTGGGAAAATTACCGCGATAAACCATGAAATTGAGAAAAATAGTGCGATAAACCATTTAATTAGGAAAATTGAATATTATAAATATGATAATAAGTAACATAATTAAAATTGTTTATAAGTGCATGTTCAGGGGGTTTTGTTGCCATTTTGGGAAAAGGAGTCTGGTCAAATTGGGAATGTTTTAATTGATAAAAGGGGCAAAATTGGGTATTATTTATCGACAAAAAGGACTTAATTAAGTTATGTATTTTGTAGGATGTTTACCGTAAATAAAAAGTTGGATCTAGAGTTAAGAAATCATCAGTCATAAGAGACTTCTTTAAAAAAAAAAAAAATATTGGAAATTGGGCTTTTTGGGGGGAAATTTTGGTCAGCTTTTTGGGAAAAAAAGGTAGATTTTTGTGATTGGGAAGCAGCCGAAAATCGGTGGTAATTTTTAGCAAAAAAAATCACTGTGTGTGGTAATTTTTCTTGGAGTCATGAAAGTAAAAGGCATGTTATTTTGAACTCATATTTTGAGGTTATTCCTCTTTGTTAATGTTTCTTTGTGTTATTGGCCTGTGAATAATAATTATATTCCCCTTTTGATTCTCTGACACTAATGATAAGAATTGTATGACACCTCGTATGCAGGATCCCTATTAGGTGGACCTGGGTATATTATCAACTTGTTTCACCACAATTACTTTTTCCTATACATTTTGCTTTTCTGTGTCATATCACATGAAATGCTGATCTAAATTTGATGAACCTTTATATGCAGTATCCCTGCTGCGGTAACTTTGTGTGTTTTTGTCTCATTCGGCTCATGTGAGTTTTTTAGAGTAATAATTTGTTTCCATACAACTAACCCTTTACATTCAGAGAGCGCATCATTGTTTTACATCCATGTGTTAAACTGATAGAAATGTGCTTTTTTATTAACTTCAGTGTGCAACAGGTATATTTTCAGCATGACTACATTTGTCACAAATATGCTGCTATTTATGTTCAACCCTTTGTCTGTGTTTGTAGATGGCTGTACTTGGTCTCACCCAGAGGTACAGGTTCTACGTCAACAATGTAGAGGTAGGTCTGTAGGTTTTGTTAAATTATCATTGAATTTCTGAAAGCATTTTATACATATACAAATTTTAAATGAGGAGACAGTAAACAAATTTTCTTCATATGACACTCTAAGTTTGTTTTTTATTATTAATGCGTTTAAAATGTAAAATAGATATTGAATTAAGTCAAATCCGGTTACTAAAGAAATTAACCAATGTTTTACATAGATTCACAACCAAAGCAGCTTCAGGTTTTAATGTCATAAATACTGACCTGTTATCGTATGCTTATACTTTCCAAGGGGAAATAACTCATCCGGAATTTTAACTGGGAATCCGCCACCTCAATACCGTAATACAGGCCAGGTTAAACATAGTGCAATGCAACCTAGCCAAAAATCGGTAACCAACCCTCAATATTCTTTCCGGATCAACCAGGTGTATACGTGTCTTTTACGGCTCTGAATTAAAATATTGTTTTTCACTTGGTTGATTGGGGTTTTGAATAGATAAATTGTGTTATTTATCTTTTTATTTCTCATTCGGATTAATTTGTGTGGATTTAATGGATTTTGTTTCATTTGTAAAAGGTAAGCCATGCTTGTTTTTATCAAACAATGGTTTATTTCTACCATGCTGGGTGTTTTCAGGCGCGAACGACCACGTGCAAAACGTGCTCTTCTAATACATTGCTAGAACGTGCAAAGCATGTTCTTCTAATGTGTTACGAGATCGTGCAAAGCGTGTTCTTCTATTGACAGATTGTTTATCATTTGCCATTGTGTGCAATAATGATTTTAACGTTCCTTATGACAATCTAATTGATCGTCATTTTATTTTTCATCTGTTTTGAATTAAACTTTTGTTTAATATTATCTACGGCAGTATAATTATAATTTTCATTATGGTCAAATAATGATTTTATGTGCCGTATGATAATCTGGTCTGTGACCAGTTTATGGTTGAATATGCTTTGCTCTTGTTTTTCATATATTCGACTACATGATGGTCGCAGAAACAAGAGTGGATAAATACCCGGTGACTTCGCAGATCATGGATGATAGTTGCAGTATCAGTCACCGGGTATCGGGCACGATCGCGACCGTACTATGCTAAGTCTCTTAGACAGTCGGTCAACATCAGACCATATGGCGACACCCGTCAGCTGGTCTTTGCCCAATGGCATTGGTCAAGGACATCGACCAATGCCGGACCATTTGGCATCCGCCATACGGTCATTATCCGGTGACAACACTGGTCATGATATGACCGGTACGTCACCGGGGACGTTGATCACGGACCATTGATCGACGTCTGACCGGCTGGTCCGGTCACCGGTCATGTCACCGGTCCGGTCCGGTCATTGATCACCGGTCCGGTCACCGGTCATGTCACCGGTCCGGTCACCGGTCATGTCACCGGTCCGGTCACCGGTCATGTCACCGGACCGGTCCGGTCACCGGTCATGTCACCGGTCCGGTCATTGATCACCAGTCCGGTCCGGTCACCGGTCATATCACCGGTCCGGTCACCGGTCATGTCACCGGTCCGGTCATTGATCACCGGTCCGGTCCGGTCACCGGTCATGTCACCGGTCCGGTCACCGGTCATGTCACCGGTCCGGTCATGTCACCGGTCCGGTCATGTCACCGGTCCGGTCATGTCAACGGTCCGGGCCGGTCACCGGTCCGGTCATTGATCACCGCTCCGGTCACCGGTCAACAGTCATCAGTTAGGCCTGCCACCGATAACACCAGTCACCGGTCAAGAAGAAGAACTCGGTCTTCTTCATTGAATTATTCTCCTATTCTTCGTTGAATACATCGTCTACATCAAGGATTAGACATCGGACACGCTCTTCTTCGTCGAGCAGTTCTCATCGTCGCGGCTCTCGTAAGCGATCACGTCGTCACTCACGTAGACGTTATTCTAGAAGATCTCGGTCTCATCGCAGCCGATCCACATCTCGGCCGATCCAGATCTCGACATCGCAGGAAACGAGGACGTCGTCAACCTTCACGTAGACATCAGCGGACTGCATTGAGCACCACTGGATAGTTATCGAACATACCTCTCCTTCATTGAGCAGTTCTCGGCGTTGATACGCTCGTAAGCGATCATGTCAATGCTCACGGAGACAATATTGTAGAAGACAATATTTCCAGCGTAGCCGAACAATATTTCGGCATCGAAGTTATATGGATGTCGCCACTTCTCACGTAGGCGTTAATGAACCTACTGGTCATATCGACGTTCTCCATTTTATTCCTTTACGAATATCATGTCTCCATTCCACGTGTGATGGTTCTTCTTATGGCATCCACACATGTTGCAGTCACCGAGCCATAGTTGTATACGAACACTAGTTCGTTTAACATTCAGGCTTGGGGATAAGCTGTTCTTTTCTCCACTACGACTACAAGGACACTTATGCCTATTAATACTGATAATCTACCGTTGTTTTCCGGTTAACATTATCAGATGACTTCGTGGATGGTCATTCTTCTGCACCAGATATTTCCATTCTGACGCAGTTATATTATACCGGTCCCGATCACCGGACATCGGTCACCATTCATCGGTCATATCACCGATCACTGATCACTGATCACCGGTCAGAATAAGTGATGTCTCATCGCCATCGGATTGGATTTTTTGGCATGATCTTCTTTTCCGAGCAGTGCTTGACATTGATAACCGACCATATGGATTCCACCATTTTTCGGTCTTTAACTGGTAACGTCATCGGTCATATTATGACTGGTCCGTTCACCGGGCTACAGTTACCGGTCATTGACCGGTCCTGTTCGGTCACCACTTACCAATTACCGGTATTCCACTGTGTTTTCATCGGTCAATTTTTAGTATCACGGGTATCGTCTACATTACATAGTTGTATACCCCTGGCTATGATTGTATTGAATACTATATTTTATGGATTCAACAATCTACATGACTTTTTGTGTTTTTCAATACTGATGTTCTACTGGCGACGGTTACCAAATCATGCTATATCTGTTATTTGTACTTCTATCTCAACCGGCTACATGCAGACTACTGGTCTTGCAGATAGATCGGCTGAAGTGGGCTCGGAGACTAGCATTGAGGTGGAACATTACTATTTGACCTCTATTAATTTATGTTCGAGACCCGAAGGATGAATTGTTTTAACCGCCTTTACCTGTCGGCTACAGACTTTGCAGTCAGTGTCACGGAACAGTTGGGACACATTAATGACGCTAGCAGGATTAGCAAGACGACATTTGTATCGACTTCTGCTTTTCTATTGCTCCTACGGCAGTGCATATTTTCAAGCTACTGGAATCAACAAGAGTTCTGATACATAGGATTGCCTATCAGATTGACCGCATAGCGGCTACAGTCTTGTAGATGGCTTAGGACCTATTGAACTCAGATCTTAGATCCTAGGATCTGGAGGGACCTCATCTTAAAGTTATTCTTCTATTACACTTCTGGCCATAACAGGCCGTCTTCCTATAACTGGTCGTATTCCTTTCGGAATTCGTCCCGGTTAGAAGTCTTGAAGTAAATGGATTAATCAAGTCAGAATTTAAGACTTCCATGCATTCTACCGGCAAGCGTGGACCCGCTTAAGGTTACCCCTAGGGTTTTCACCTTTTTCTGCCATCACACCTCCGATTCCGGAGTTACCACTATCAATCATATTTCCGTACTTCGCAAATCGATGACTTCGCGACCTGTATTATCCAGGATTTTAAAGGCGCCTGTTATTGGTTCAAGAAGAGGCTATATTCTGTAGATAGGTCATAAACTTATAAGTGACACTGTCCTATTCTACCAATTTTCAAGTGTGTTTGGAGTGGGAAAGTTCGGCTTGCCGTGGTTTCTTTGCCCACCCATCCTTGACAAATGGTTCCGGTCACCGGTCGGTATTTACCGGTCCGGTCACCGGTCCTTCTGCTGAGACGTCTTTTCTTACGTCCGTTTCAGCTTTATTTTTAAGATAATTGTATTAATCTCGGGATTATTTAATGACACAGATTTCCATCTTTTTGTCATTATTTACCACTATTCAGTGGTGTCTAGACTAGAAGATTATCTTGGCAAGAATATAGTTTATTCTACCACAACCTTCCTTACATCTTATACAGATGTGAGCAGATACGGTTATGGACGATCACATAGAACAACGTATCTTGATTTTCTCAATTATGTGGTATCCTAACGAATATCACCTGCACATCTACATCTTGAAAAGCGAAAATTCTTTTTAGCTGTTTTTCATTTACAACACATTTTCACGATTCCTTTGTGATGGTTTCAACTATCACACATCGGTCGTGGTTTACTTACAGACACGGAGGTGATCATATTATCACTCCTTGTAACTGGAAATCAGGAACTTATTCGTTCTTTGCAAGAACAACAAATTTTCTCTATCGTCTTTCTCATACCAGTTCGTCTCAACGCCCTGTTGGACGTTTTGTCCTGCAGTTCTTTCTTTCGAATTATTTTTCCGTTGGGTTCAATAATGTAATTGCGCATGCGCGGCAGTGAAGTTGCAGACGAGTTGCATGGTGTACATAGTATATCAAAGAATGTTGTTTATCATCAAACGCTAGTTATTAGCGTTATGCGATCGTATATCGCAGTGTATACCGGTATGCTGAACAACGTCAACAATGCAGTTCACAGAAATCGATCCAGCAGGGTGTGCGATTGTTATACATTTGTCCATTGACATAAACTGGAATATCTTGCCTTCTTGGTGAGTTTTTGCAATAACAGAGTTTTTGCCATAATTTCATGAAATATACTTAATGAACCATGGGATTATGGTTCTACGACCTTTTAATGTCATAAATACTGACCTGTTATCGTATGCTTATACTTTCCAAGGGGAAATAACTCATCCGGAATTTTAACTGGGAATCCGCCACCTCAATACCATAATACAGGCCAGGTTAAACATAGTGCAATGCAACCTAGCCAAAAATCGGTAACCAACCCTCAATATTCTTTCCGGATCAACCAGGTGTATACGTGTCTTTTACGGCTCTGAATTAAAATATTGTTTTTCACTTGGTTGATTGGGGTTTTGAATAGATAAATTGTGTTATTTATCTTTTTATTTCTCATTCGGATTAATTTGTGTGGATTTAATGGATTTTGTTTCATTTGTAAAAGGTAAGCCATGCTTGTTTTTATCGAACAATGGTTTATTTCTACCATGCTGGGTGTTTTCAGGCGCGAACGACCACGTGCAAAACGTGCTCTTCTAATACATTGCTAGAACGTGCAAAGCATGTTCTTCTAATGTGTTACGAGATCGTGCAAAGCGTGTTCTTCTATTGACAGATTGTTTATCATTTGCCATTGTGTGCAATAATGATTTTAACGTTCCGTATGACAATCTAATTGATCGTCATTTTATTTTTCATCTGTTTTGAATTAAACTTTTGTTTAATTTATGATCTACGGCAGTATTATTATAATTTTCATTATGGTCAAATAATGATTTTATGTGCCGTATGATAATCTGGTCTGTGACCAGTTTATGGTTGAATATGCTTTGCTATTGTTTTTCATATATTCGACTACATGATGGTCGCAGAAACAAGAGTGGATAAATACCCGGTGACTTCGCAGATCATGGATGATAGTTGCAGTATCAGTCACCGGGTATCGGGCACGATCGCGACCGTACTATGCTAAGTCTCTTAGACAGTCGGTCAACATCAGACCATATGGCGACACCCGTCAGCCGGTCTTTGCCCGATGGCATCGGTCAAGGACATCGACCAATGCCGGACCATTTGGCATCCGCCATACGGTCATTATCCGGTGACAACACTGGTCATGATATGACCGGTACGTCACCAGGGACGTTGATCACGGACCATTGATCGACGTCTGACCGGCCGGTCCGGTCACCGGTCATGTCACCGGTCCGGTCCGGTCATTGATCACCGGTCCGGTCACCGGTCATTTCACCGGTCCGGTCCGGTCACCGGTCATGTCACCGGTCATGTCACCGGTCCGGTCACCGGTCATGTCACCGGTCCGGTCACTGGTCATGTCACCGGTCCGGTCCGGTCATTGATCACCAGTCCGGTCACCAGTCCGGTCACCGGTCATGTCACCGGTCCGGTCACCGGTCATGTCACCGGTCCGGTCACCGGTCATGTCACCGGTCCGGTCATTGATCACCGGTCCGGTCCGGTCACCGGTCATGTCACCGGTCCGGTCCGGTCACCGGTCATGTCACCGGTCCGGTCATGTCACCGGTCTGGTCATGTCAACGGTCCGGTCACCGGTCCGGTCATTGATCACCGCTCCGGTCACCGGTCAACAGTCATCAGTTAGGCCTGCCACCGATAACACCAGTCACCGGTCAAGAAGAAGAACTCGGTCTTCTTCATTGAATTATTCTCCTATTCTTCGTTGAATACATCGTCTTCATCAAGGATTAGACATCGGACACGCTCTTCTTCGTCGAGCAGTTCTCATCGTCGCGGCTCTCGTAACCGATCACGTCGTCACTCACGTAGACGTTATTCTAGAAGATCTCGGTCTCATCGCAGCCGATCCACATCTCTGCCGATCCAGATCTCGACATCGCAGGAAACGAGGACGTCGTCAACCTTCACGTAGACATCAGCGGACTGCATTGAGCACCACTGGATAGATATCGAACATACCTCTCCTTCATTGAGCAGTTCTCGGCGTTGATACGCTCGTAAGCGATCATGTCAATGCTCACGGAGACAATATTGTAGAAGACAATATTTCCAGCGTAGCCAAACAATATTTCGGCATCGAAGTTATATGGATGTCGCCACTTCTCACGTAGGCGTTAATGAACTTACTGGTCATATCGACGTTCTCCATTTTATTCCTTTAGGAATATCATGTCTCCATTCCACGTGTGATGGTTCTTCTTATGGCATCCACACATGTTGCAGTCACCGAGCCGTAGTTGTATACAAACACTAGTTCGTTTAACATTCAGGCTTCGGGATAAGCTGTTCTTTTCTCCACTACGAATACAAGGACACTTATGCCTATTAATACTGATAATCTACCGTTGTTTTTCCGGTTAACATTATCAGATGACTTCTTGGATGGTCATTCTTCTGCACCAGATATTTCCATTCTGACGCAGTTATATTATACCGGTCCCGATCACCGGACATCGGTCACCATTCATCGGTCATATCACCGATCACTGATCACCGGTCAGAATAAGTGATGTCTCATCGCCATCGGATTGGATTTTTTGGCATGATCTTCTTTTCCGAGCAGTGCTTGACATTGATAACAGACCATATGGATTCCACCATTTTTCGGTCTTTAACTGGTAACGTCACCGGTCATATTATGACTGGTCCGTTCACCGGGCTACAGTTACCGGTCATTGACCGGTCCGGTTCGGTCACCACTTACCAATTACCGGTATTCCACTGTGTTTTCATCGGTCAATTTTTAGTATCACGGGTATCGTCTACATTACATAGTTGTATACCCCTGGCTATGATTGTATTGAATACTATATTTTATGGATTCAACAATCTACATGACTTTTTGTGTTTTTCAATACTGATGTTCTACTGGCGACGGTTACCAAATCATGCTATATCTGTTATTTGTACTTCTATCTCAACCGGCTACATGCAGACTACTGGTCTTGCAGATAGATCGGCTGAAGTGGGCTCGGAGACTAGCACTGAGGTCGAACATTACTATTTGACCTCTATTAATTTATGTTCGAGACCCGAAGGATGAATTGTTTTAAACGCCTTTACCTGTCGGCTACAGCCTTTGCAGTCAGTGTCACGGAACAGTTGGGACACATTAATGACGCTAGCAGGATTAGCAAGACGACATTTGTATCGACTTCTGCTTTTCTATTGCCCCTACGGCAGTGCATATTTTCAAGCTACTGGAATCAACAAGAGTTCTGATACATAGGATTGCCTATCAGATTGACCGCATAGCGGCTACAGTCTTGTAGATGGCTTAGGACCTATTGAACTCAGATCTTAGATCCTAGGATCTGGAGGGACCTCATCTTAAAGTTATTCTTCTATTACACTTCTGGCCATAACAGGCCGTCTTCCTATAACTGGTCGTATTCCTTTCGGAATTCGTCCCGGTTAGAAGTCTTGAAGTAAATGGATTAATCAAGTCAGAATTTAAGACATCCATGCATTCTACCGGCAAGCGTGGACCCGCTTAAGGTTACCCCTAGGGTTTTCACCTTTTTCTGCAATCACACCTCCGATTCCGGAGGTACCACTATCAATCATATTTCCGTACTTCGCAAATCGATGACTTCGCGACCTGTATTATCCATGATTTTAAAGGCGCCTGTTATTGGTTCAAGAAGAGGCTATATTCTGTAGATAGGTCATAAACTTATATGTGTTAAACACTGTCCTATTCTACCAATTTTCAAGTGTGTTTGGAGTGGGAAAGTTCGGCTTGCCGTGGTTTCTTTGCCCACCCATCCTTGACAAATGGTTCCGGTCACCGGTCGGTATTTACCGGTCCGGTCACCGGTCCTTCTGCTGAGACGTCTTTTCTTACGTCCGTTTCAGCTTTATTATTAAGATAATTGTATTAATCTCGGGATTATTTAATGACACAGATTTCCATCTTTTTGTCATTATTTACCACTATTCAGTGGTGTCTAGTCTAGAAGATTATCTTGGCAAGAATATAGTTTATTCTACCACAACCTTCCTTACATCTTATACAGATGTGAGCAGATAAGGTTATGGACGATCACATAGAACAACGTATCTTGATTGTCTCAATTATGTGGTATCCTAACGAATATCACCTGCACATCTACATCTTGCAAAGCGAATATTCTTTTTAGCTGTTTTTCATTTACAACACATTTTCACGATTCCTTTGTGATGGTTTCAACTATCACACATCGGTCGTGGTTTACTTACAGACACGGAGGTGATCATATTATCACTCCTTGTAACTGGAAATCAGGAACTTATTCGTTCTTTGCAAGAACAACAAATTTTCTCTATCGTCTTTCTCATACCAGTTCGTCTCAACGCCCTGTTGGACGTTTTGTCCTGCAGTTCTTTCTTTCGAATTATTTTTCCGTTGGGTTCAATAATGTAATTGCGCATGCGCGGCAGTGAAGTTGCAGACGAGTTGCATGGTGTACATAGTATATCAAAGAATGTTGTTTATCATCAAACGCTAGTTATTAGCGTTATGCGATCGTATATCGCAGTGTATACCGGTATGCTGAACAACGTCAACAATGCAGTTCACAGAAATCGATCCAGCAGGGTGTGCGATTGTTATACATTCGTCCATTGACATAAACTGGAATATCTTGCCTTCTTGGTGAGTTTTTGCAATAACTGAGTTTTTGCCATAATTTCATGAAATATACTTAATGAACCATGGGATTATGGTTCTACGACCTTTTAAGTCTCCTGTACAATTATTTTCAGGAAACTTCTTCACAGGTCAAATATCATATCTCACTGAGACATATTTTTACTGATCCAAACATGTGCCACTTCATGTCTGGCCATTAATAACTTTAAGTTATCTCTACAGAAGAACGTTTTTCTGTTAGAGTTTCAATCCTTGTTACTTGTGCAAGGATAATTCCATCAGAACTGTATAAAGGTTCTATGGAAATTCATTTTTTACTGGGTAATTGAGAGCATAGTTATTACCTTAATCACTCTGCTAGATACATAGAGGTTTTTCTCATCTTTTTCTTGATGATAAGAAATTTGTTCTTTTCTTCATCAAAGGATAGAGATTATGCTTTCGTATACCTTGTTTTGTGTAAGTCATCGCAACTCTGTGCTGTCTTACCTATTTTGGAACTGATCCAAACTATGGAACGTCAACACTATGTTTTTCGTTCCTTTACCTTTTTAAGCGGTTTTGACTTGTGTAACATGTTGGGATGCTTAATGAGCTCCCTATGAACCTTTTTCATCAGGCTTATTAACAGTTCCAATATAATTTTAAGACGGTTTTCCTTCTTATTATTGCTTTTACCATACGGAGAATTGAAATTCATGCTTTTTCTGTTGAATACGACCAATTCCAGTTGGATCTATTGTCGTTTTCACTTTGTTGTGTCAGCCAGGATTCCTTGCTTAATATCAAGTCCTCTATATGGCTTCTACCTTCAAGTTTCCAAGTTTTCTTAAACTGGTAGTCATGAAGATGAGGATAAACTTCTTTGGGCAATCAGGGCTTTGAAGTTCTATCTCAGCAGTGTTAGTCAGAAGTCCATTCGAGGTTCTCAAAGACACTCTTCATTTCCCCAAAAAAGGGGGGGGAGATGTGTCTGCGGCTTCTATTTCTCGGGGTTAGACCTCGACTAAGGAAAGTTAATCTTATCCTATCTAAGGATTCATTCCTTTTTAGGATCTGACCGCATGAATTAAGAGCTCTGTCTGTTTTGTGGGCATATATTAATCACACCCCACTTTTTGACTTGCTCTAAGCTGTTTACTGGAGGAATCCGACCACCTTGTCATCTTTTTATCTTCGTTTTCTGAAGTGCCAACAATACAATTTGTATACGTTTGGGCTTGTTGTGGTTTCACTAACGGTAGTGTCTTCTTTACGACATAGACATATTACTCTGTCCGAGAAGTCATAATTAATACCGTTTTAACGAAGATTACTTGATATCATTAGCTGATAACCCTGTTTATGGGTTCTACTCTGTTGGGAAAATATATACGAACCTTCCCACCGCAGCTGCAAAATCAGCATACGATAACAGGTCAGTATTTATGACATTAAAACAAATTTTTTTTTAATAAAATTCATTTTAATTATTAAATACTTACCTGTTATCGGTAAGTCCCACCTCCCACCCCGCTATTCGATTAATATTTTTGTATATATATTGAAAGAATATTTAGGGTTGGTTACCGATTTTTGGCTAGGTTGCATTGCACTATGTTTAACCTGGCCTGTATTACGGTATTGAGGTGGCGGATTCCCAGTTAAAATTCCGGATGAGTTATTTCCCCTTGGAAAGTATAAGCATACGATAACAGGTAAGTATTTAATAATTAAAATGAATTTTATTTAAAAAATTTGTTTTAGTATCAAACTCTTCTATCTGATTATAAGTTACCTTAGTTGTTTTCACGATCTCAACCTGTCGGTGTATGTCCAGGTTGCCTCCAACTGCACCTCGATGGCGGTACACGATGAGTTCCTGCTTCTGACCACCCTTCAGCACACTGTCCGCTGTATCAGTCGCCACACCAGGGTCAACGGTATGCAAGTCTTGTGAACAATTGTGAAATGTCTACCACTGATTGTATGAGCCTGGATCTGTGTTAAGTGGGCTTTATGTATGTACGTTAAAGGTTAAGTGTTGTCCCAGATGAGTATGTGCAGTCTGCTTTTCAGGGGCGACACTTTCCGCTTAAACTGCATTTTTGGTTACAAGAGACTTCGTTTGAAAAAAAAAATCTATGAAGCATAAATGTGGAAAGCAAAGTTGGGACTGCACAGGCTGATCTGGGACAAAGGTATGCACATGCATTTAGCCCAGTTTTCCCCAGAACCATGCTCATTTATGCATCATATAAGCCAACTGTTTAAGCCTCCAGTAGATGTCAGTTTAGTTTCATACTGAATCAAATATTGTTTAAAAAATGTGTGGTGTTTGTTGATTTGAACATGGTCATGTTTTGTAGATTTGTACAATGTATTTCACAGAAATTACCTTTCTAATTCACTTTACCATCACAAAATATGTTAAAGGTAAAAAAAAACTTCTGTGAAATTACCATTTGATATGTTTATTATTGTACTGCTCCCTAAAGAACAAAAAAGTGTTAACTGGCAGATGGGGCTTCCCATTCACGGTTTGTCTTCACTGTATCATCAGGGTAAAAATACACATTATTTTTTTTTAAATACACATGTTACATGATATCCACTATATTTATGTTCCTTAAAATATTTAATTGAAGCTACCAGAGCTTTCTATTTTCTGGTCCCACATTGTAGCTTTGCCAAGCCTCTCCGATGGTAAGGCCCACCCATTTGACGAGAGTATCCGTCGTGTGGAGCGAGGCTCGCAGATTGTGGTTGCGGTGGGTGAGGACACGAAGCTCGTGCTGCAGATGCCTCGGGGAAACCTGGAGACTGTGCATCCTCGAGCCCTCGTTCTCACAGCAGTCAGGAAACACCTGGATAAGTACGCATAAGAATAAATAGGTCCTCAGTCAAGGAAAACTGGGCCTAATGCATGTGTGTTGTCCTAGATTAGCTCGTGGAGTTTGCACAGGTTAATCAGGGATGACACTTTTGGATTTTATGGAAATCTTTGTTTAGTGTATTTTTGTGTTAAATTATCAAAATAAAGCAAAAGCGAAGTTGAGAAATATTATTGAAATAATTAGCCTCAGTTCAAATAAGACGTTTTGCGTTGTAAATCAACGAGTTTTCATGACAACAAAAACTTTAACAAACAATACTGCGACGCACAGGGATCGATATACCTCGATTTTTTTTAATGAACAATCAATGAAGAAGTGTGAAAACACCAACAAAGACATTTTTTTCATCTTTTAATTTTTGTCAAAACTATTACTACCCCGTTCATTCCTAACCTTTCCCGCTATTTGTTGTTTCGACAACGGCCCCTTCAGTCTATAACATTATAGGGTGTAGTTTTTTTGCAATAACGAAAATGGCGGCAATTGTGAAGATTTACGATTACGAAATGGATTTTTTGCAATTTAGCAACCAGGAAAGCGTTGTGTCAATGTATTACGCGCACTGAATTTTTTTTTTGAAATTTGAAGGTAAAAAACTGCGCGCTATGCATGGTAAAATACGGTAAGTCTCTTTTAAATGAATACCAGTTAAGGGGGAAGTGTCTGCAGTCTGAACAGGCTAATCTGGGACGACACTTTACGCAAATGCATTAAGCCCAGTTTTCCCAGAACAAGGCTCTACTCTTGAAACTTGCTAATTTGATTTAACACCTATTTATGTAATTATATTCAATGGCGTTGTACAAAACATATTTATGTCCATAAAATTGATAAGAAATAAGAGTGATTGATACTATTATGAAGCATTAATTAAAGGATTAATAATCTAAAACTGTGTGATATAAATAACAATGCTGTAAGAAACTTAAGCAATAAAACAATGCCGGCTATGATATTAAAACACAGTAAAAGTAAAATATTATGTAATAAATTGATATTACTGGGGTTAAGACAATAATTCTAATGATATTATGAGCAAATTTTAGGGAACATAAAGACAATGTTTTTCATTAACTGAAAGGACTCTTTAAAATAGTGTGGTATACTATAGCATTCTGAACAAGATTGTCTTTGAAAGTGTTGATATTTAATTGTATTAGTGTTATTGTTTATAGTTGTGTCAGGTCAAAGGCCAAAATATATCGCATAATGTGGTTGCCCACTCTTTGCGCATATGTTCACTTATAAAACACAGTTTGTCACATGCATAACCATGTGTTTACCTTTAAGCCCAATGTCAATTTTGTGAGGTCAAAAGTCAAAATGCAATTCTTTTTTATAGAGGTGGCAAAATATAAAAAGACATTCCCACTGACAGCTTATTATAAAATGAAACTTAGCTGTTTGATAAACCCACTTTTCCTTGCATATATATAAAAAATGCATTTAATTCTGCAAATGATTCTCAAAGTCTTCTCATTATTCAATGCTTTTGATGTGGAATACAGTTTATATTTTAGCGTATTTAAAGTTTGCTCAATATTGGAAAAATAAATATTTTATTGTATTCAGATATTACGATTGTTATCTCCACTTGACTATCACTGAGGATATTGTGTTTGTTCAAGTTTATGTTGCTGTTATTGGATGTTTTAATTAAAATTACAGATGCTTACAAAATTTTGCTGGCTAGTGAGCAAAACATACTTAAATCTGAACTGCAAGTGTAAATGTGATGAATGAACTGAGATTATAATCAAATGATTCATGATTATTCCATTTGCAAGCTTTAGCAACAATGTCGTGAGAAGGAAAGTCTAAGTGACTGCATAATTGGGGAAAGTTTTTAGCTGTTAATGTATAACATAATGATCATGTGACTTTTGAAAAAGGTGTCAATCAATACTTCTGTTACTGAAGAATGTCTCCACCAGGAAGTTTTAAAAGAGTGCAAAACAATCATTGAATATATTGCAGAATCATAACACAGGGTTTTGTTAAGTTGGAATAGGTTTATTGTCCCCTACCAGTGAAACCCGAGGGGACTTATGGTTTGCGCTCTGTCCGTCAGTCGGTCAGTCAGTCAGTCAGTCAGTCTGTCACACTTTTCTGGATCCTGCGATAACTTAAAAAGTTCTTCATATTTTTTCATGAAACTTGAAACATGGATAGATGGCAATATGGAGATTATGCATGTCATTTTATTTTGTTCCTACGTCAAGAATTCTGGTTGCTATGGCAAAAAAAAAAAGGTCGAGTTTCACCGGTAGGGGACAATATTGCTTGGCAATCTCTTGTTAACTTATAAATTGATAGTGCATGTTTTCAGCGAGAATAATTGTCATTCACATCCTTGCAGACTGCAGTTCAATGAGGCGTTCATGGTGATGCGCAAGCACCGGATCAACATGAACCTCCTGTACGACCACAACCCTGCAGCCTTCATTAGCAACGTGGCCATGTTTGTAACACAGGTTGCCGTGGTGACCCACATCAATCTCTTCCTCACTGACCTCTTGTATGTGTATTTATCTTCGCTTTTCACCAAGTATGCTATGATATTTGTTACAATGATTATACCCACCACAACACAGTAAAAAGGGGTATATTTAATTTACCATGTTTGTCTTTACATCTGTCAAAAAGTAGAGGGGTGTATCCTATGACATTTGTAGTTGTGATTTTACCTACTATATTTAATGTCACGGTCTGAACTTAGTCACGTTACGGGAGAAGTTTTGTGGCAGCCCCGTTAACTCAGTTGGGAGAGCAATCGCCCTGTTAGCTAGGTGTCCTGGGTTGAGGCCCGGACTTGCCTTACAATATTCTCACCCTGTGACATTTGGAGCCTATCGTGGAGCTGTGACGTTACCTAGGTATTCTTCTACGGAGTCCCATGGTTGATTGTATAACACCCCGAATCCTTGTATTCGAGGACGAATACATATTAGAGTGGGGGTGTGTGTCACGGTCTTAAATTAGTCACGTTACGGGAGAAGTTGTTTGGCGGCCCAGTTAGCTCCGTTCGCAGAGCATTTGCCCTGTTAGCGAGGTGTCCCGGGTTTGAGCCCCGGACTGGCCGCACTAATTTATCACCCTGTGACCATAAGTACACGAGGGTAAACTCGATTCTACCTGACTGTCTGTTGGTCTTACACTTTCTTGTGCGAAGGGGGTGTATCATGTGACACTTGTACAATTTTGTAATTGATTAGATTGTGATCTGCTTATTCTGTTGTTGCAACTTGTTCCTTTTAACTGTAGTGACAAAGCAACATATTGTGTGGGTGTGTGGAGGGGACGAAAGTATTTTTGCGTCATGACATTGGCAGTTTTTGTTGAGCAGGTGTGAGTTTATCTTGTTATGTTTCTTATTAATGGTCAATGTTTATAGTCTACAAGCTATATGTCCACCCCATAAAGACTGATTGTGTGTTGTATTGTTATCCAGAGAGGAGGATGTCACGGTAACAATGTACACAGCTGCATATGAGAGGAACAAGTCCCTGTCAGCAGGGAGCTTGCAAGCCACTCCCAGCTCTCTGTGCAAGGTGAACACTATCTGTGATGCTGTGAGGAAGGCACTTATCGGCATTGATGAAAACAAGTAAGACTTTCAATTATAGATTTGTGGAAAATAATGGTCATGTCTTTTTTCCATTTGTTTAGTTTATGATTTGTTTTATTTTAGAATTTTTGCCATTTTGACAATTTTGTTAATAATTAACGCTATTAATAATTAATAGTACAGAGTGTCTGATGAAAAAATTGCTTGATGGGTTCATGGTTTCATTTCAGGTTTCCTCCAATTCATAACAGAACCTACTAGAACTAACTGCTTACTGAAATTCACGTATATAATTAAACAACCGGTATTTAGAAATCCCCAAAAAAAATACAGTATTTGAAAACTGATAGAATATGTCCTCTTTATTTTAGATACCTTCTTTCAATTATGACAACCTAAGAATATGTCCTCTTTATTTAAGATACCTTCTATCAATTCTGACAACCTAAGAACATGTCCTCTTTATTTAAGATACCTTCTATCAATTCTGACAACATATGTTAGGAAGTCTAAACCAGAATTGGAACAGGCTCTTCAACTTGTGAAAAAATTACGAGGTGGGTAAATATTGACCAAGTACATATTTAAAAAAAACTGTCACTTGCTTTTGTAATAACTTTGAAATGGTAGTCAATACTAGGGCTGCAACAATATACCGGTATATCGGTATATATCGCAATACGCAATCCGCATATTGTATTGCGATATGATTTTCATCATACCGGTACGAAAATTTTACAAAAATTCATTCACATTTCGTCCAGAAAAGCCATCCGAAATAATGATAAAAAGGTAAACAAAACAAAGCAGTGTAAATTATTTTTTACGTAAAAAAAGCATTCTAAAAAGTGTATTATACGGAGTAGCGTTGTTACACAGGAGCATTCATTCCATGCTTTTGAACAGATTATCGTTGAATTAATTTCGCACAGCTGTAAATGTTTCGTTCGATTCTGATTTGAGCATTATTTGTAATCCGAATTTCGGAAACACGCTTTCAAATTTGAATGCTAACGCGACAATAAAAAATAATAGCTTCAAATAAAAAGTGCTTTATCCTTTGTCTCAATAAAAAGCGCGCGAAAATTATACAGACATGTAGAATGTCGCATGGAAAGTATGGGTGTATTTTGTGTTGTATAAAATCGGGAACATCACGTCAGCTGAATTACGCGTGTTCAGTGGGAAAAACGCCCCGGTTGGACGTTATTTCATCACATCTTTAAATAGTAACAATTGCAAAAATGTATTTGATACTTAAGAAAATTTGCAAATGTTTGTGTTTCTTATTATTCTTGAGCACATTTATAGTAAATATTTACCAGAATTTGCTTTAAAATTGGAATTTATGGGATTATTGGGTAATTGGCAAGTTATAATTTTGGTACAAGTTAGCAATATATTGCGATATATTGCAATACGGGTTTTTGAACTGACAATATATTGCAATACGGTTTTTGGCGTATTGTTGCAGCACTAGTCAATACAGTACACCAACACCTTGCAATAAATGTCAGTCGACTGGAAATCATTCTGCAATTTAACCAATCATTTGTTTATTTATTTGACACATAAGAAGTAGGTTGATGTTTGTTTAGAGTTAAATTTATTTATGATGAAATTTT